>NC_041388.1:577912652-578041871 GCF_002162155.2 Triticum dicoccoides | reverse complement strand
TGCTTACACGCCGTTGCTCCTCGTGTTCGAGGGCAAACCAATCCTCCTAGTTGGGAGAGTCGGCGGCGTACTCGGGCATCCGTCGCTGCTCTGGCGTGAGCTGCGCGCGGCGCCTGCTCACCTCCTCCTCGTGCGCCCGCTTGTTGAGGCATATCTCTCTCAAGGTAGTTTTGGTGATTGATGACAATATGTTTGCGGACTAATCATGTGCGTTGAGTAGTTCACAGATTCATCCTTGGCACGAGACGTTTTCTTCCCTTCGGAGTGTCATTCAAGACGGTGTAGCTTTTTCGTTTCTCTCTCGGTGGACTAGTTGCGTAGAGGGCACCGTACTATCAAGAGGGGGTCCGGTGGGGTATTGCATGGGTGGAATCAACACGTACATATCAGTTTCTCACCATCCGAGCTCTTCCACTTCTTGGAAGAGATCTCTCCTCTTTTCTATGTCCTGTCTGGGTTCCAGCGGTAGTACCACGCAACCCAGCGGTAGTACCGCTGAGGAGCCACAAGCGGCAGTACCGCTCCGCAGCGGTAGTACCGCCCGTGACTCCACATCAGTAGTACCGCTGGGGTGCCTGGCACCACCGCCTCGTCCTCAGCCTCTATGGAGAGATCCTCTCTCTCTTCTGTGTCCCAGCGATAGTACCGCACTACCAGCGGTAGTACGGCCGAAGAGTCACAAGCGGCAGTACCGCTCCACAGCGGTAGTACCACCCGTGACCCCGCTGCCGTAGTACCGCTGGGCTGTCTAGCTCCTACCGCCTCGACTTGAGGGCTCTTTTTCTCGTGTCGGGTTTTGCGACACTAGTTGCGGTTGTAGAGGCGGTAGTACCGTTTCAAGAGCGGTAGTATCGCCCTTACCACCGCGGTAGTACCGCGCTGGGTCCAATTCCCTACTAGTCTTCTCTACGCGGCAGTACCGCTGGCTGGAGCGGCAGTACCGCTGGGCTAGCGGTAGTACCGCCCCCTCTCAGCGGTAGTACCGCCTTGTGCGGGGCTGGTTGGTGGGGCAACGGTTGGTTTGTTGCCCCCACTATAAAAGGGGGTCCCCTTCTTCTCCTTTGACCTACCTCTTCCCCCTCAAGCTCCATTAATGCTCAAGCTCCATTAAATGCTCCAAGCTCCATTTTCGCCTGATCTATCTCTCTAGCCAATCAAACTTGTTGATTTGCTCGGGAGTGGTTGAGAAGGCCCCGATCTACAATTTCACCAAGGGATTTTCGATTCCCCCACTTATCCCTAGCGGATCTTGTTACTCTTGGGTGTTTGAGCACCCTAGACGGTTGAGGTCGCCACGGAGCCATAGTCCATTGTGGTGAAGCTTCGTGGTTTTGTTGGGAGCCTCCGATTAAGTTGTGGAGATTGCCCCAACCTTGTTTGTAAAGGTTCAATCGCCGCCTTCAAGGGCACCAATAGTGGAATCACGGCATCTCGCATTGTGTGAGGGCGTGAGGAGAATACGGTGGCCCTAGTGGCTTCTTGGGGAGCATTGTGCCTCCACACCACTCTAACGGAGACGTACTTCCCCTCAAAAGGAAGGAACTTCGGTAACACATCCTCGTCTTCACCGGATCCACTCTTGGTTATCTCTTACCTTTACTTGTGCAAGCTCTTTAGTGTTACTTCTCTTGCTTGCTTGTATGCTTGTTGTTATTGCATCATATAGGTTGCTCACCTAGTTGCACATCTAGACAACCTTCTTTGATGTAAAGTTTAATTTGATAAAGAAAAGTTAAAAATTGGTAGTTGCCTATTCACCCCCCTCTAGTCAACCATATCGATCCTTTCAATTGGTATCAGAGCCTCGTCTCTTTATTAAGGACTTTACCGTCCAAAGAGTATGGTTGATACCGTAGACGGTGTGGAGGGACACTCCGGTGTGAATCCGACCTTGTCTACGGGCGATGGGGGAACCTCGTTCTCTCGTGAGGAGTTCAATGTGGCCTTGGAGACATTGAAAACCTCCATGACGACCGAGGTGGAAAGCATGTTCACTAAATTTCTTGAGGGGTTTAAACTATCCACCGCACCGTTGAAAGTGGGTGACCCCACCGACAAGGTGACGGATGCTATCCCCGACAAGGGGAAGCTAGTAGTGAAAAGGCTCCTTCTTTTAGTGGTAAAAATGGCACCGGCATCTTTGCTCATGTGGAACCACCACTTGTTTATGGTGGACCGGTTCCTTCTACTCATTTGAATCATGCCGGTCCTCCCCCTAAGATTGTGAAAAATGAGGACTTTGATTCTTGGGTTTACAGCTTTAAACGTCATTTAAATCATGTGAACACTAACCTTTGGAGAATCATTGAAGAAGGTTTCTATCCGCATGATCCAAGCAACTTCACTCCTCGAGAAGCCGCGGATAATCAATTCAATGAGAATGCTCTCTTCATCATTCAAGATGCAATTCCACCCGAAGACCTACCTCATCTTCGTCCTTTCGCCTTGGCCAAAGATGCATGGCATTGTGTTGTCTCTCTCTACCGGGGAAGCGCAAGCATTCAACGCTCCAACTATGAAGTGGTGCAAGATGAGGCCGATGAGTTTGCTATGAAAGAAGATGAAGAACCTCGTGAGCTTTATCGGAGTGTAACCAAACTCGCGGTCTCACCACGAGATCACGGGAGCAAGGATATGGATGACAATTGGATCAAGCGCAAATTCCTCAAGGCAATGATGCCCTACCGCAAGGCCATGTCCTCTGTCATTCGTCAAAGACCGGACTTCCACACTTTGACCTCAAGCGAAGTTTTGGATGAGTTTGTGGCCATGAACATTTTGGACAAGACCGCCGACAATGCGGTGCTCCGTTCTCAACGGGCAAAGAAGCCTAACCTTGCATTGAAGGCCAAGCTCACCGTTGAAGAAGAAGAAGAGGAAGAAGAGGAGAGCAACCCCGAAGATACGAAGTATGCGTATCATGAACACATGGCACTTGCTTCAAGGAAATTTTGGAGCAAGAAAAACTCGAGGCCAAACTTTAGCAAAAATAACTCGAGTGGCACGAAGAGCAAGCAACGTGTAAGGACTTGCTACAATTGCGGAAACGTGAGTCATTTTGTCGCAGAGTGCCCATATGAGAAGAGGGAAGACAATGGTGGCAAGCTCATCCGAAAGGACAAGGCCAAGTCATTCCCCAATAAGAGCAACTTCACCAAGAAGACTTCTCCCAAGGCATTGGTGGTACAAGAAGAGTACAATGAGGATGATGACGATGATGAAGGTGATGAGTCGGTTGCCATGGCCTCCGTTGCCATTGCGATGACTTCACGGGTGTCTCTCTTCGACTCACCCAATGAGAGCATCACCGCCAAGTGCCTCATGGCTAAAGCCACCAACAAGGTAACCTCCAACATCAAAACTACCATCATTAATCATCCTTCTCCGACGGATAGCATTAATGAACTAGAGGGAGCTAATGTGGAGGCTAATGAGTTTGAGGCCTTTATGGGCAAACTCAAGGGAAAATCCAAGAAGCACTTTGTTGCTCTCTTGGAACAACTTGGTGAAGCCAATGACATGATCGAGGCTCACGAAGACACCATCACTAAGATGGAAGGGCATAGTCGTGACTATGCCGATGAGATTTCAGATCTTTCCAATGCCCTTGAGGAAGAGCGTGGTCTTCGTTTGGCTCTTGAGGAGTCACAAAACGTTGATCATGCTAAGTTAAAGAAAGATTATGATCATGTCCTCATTGTTTCTCATGTGCTAAACCCCGAGAAGGCCGAACTTGAGGTTGATCTTGCTAGACTCAAAGAGGAGTTTGATCTACTTGACAAGGCTCACAAGGTCTTGAAGGATGCTCATGCTAGCCTCAAAGAGTCTCATGATCAAATTCAAGTAAAGCTAACCAAGGAAAAAGCCAGTTTCCCTCATATGATGTTAATTGATAATGCAAATGCTACTAACCCGTGTTGTGAGCATGTGCATCTCGTTGAGGAGAACGCTAAGCTAAAGGGGCAACTTGAGAGAGGTCTTGCGACTTGCATACAAGGCAAGAAGAACCTCAATGATCTCTTGATCAACCAAAAGGGAGTTGTGGCCAAGGAAGGGGTTGGGTACGTGCCCGACTCCAAGAACAAGAAGAGGAATGACAAGACCAAACGACCTCCTCCTCTCATGCAAACCTTTGTGAAGGAGGGAGAGAGTGCCTCCCAGGAGAAGAAGAAGAACAATGCAAAGGGTGGCAATGTCAAGAAGGACAATGCCACCCCTCCCAACAAAGCCGACGATTTTAATCCTTCTGATGTGTTATGCCGTGCTAGTGATGGGCATGTTTATGCCAAATTTGTTGGTTCTCTTCATGAATACATTGAATGGTCTATTTGGGTTCCAAAGACCCTTTTTACTAACATCAAAGGACCCATTACAAAATGGGTACCTAAGACCAAGCATTAATCTCTTGTAGGTGTTTGCTTCCGGTGGGGGATCATGGTTGCTCGATAGCGGAGCTACAAATCATATGACCGGAAGCAAGGACTTGGTGGTGGAAGTGCACAAGATTCCATCTATGCCCACCAATGTCGAGTGGGGTGACGCCTCATCCTCCAAGGTATTGGGACTTGTCAAGGTGGTCATCTCTCATGATCTCACGATCGAGAAGGTCATGCTTGTTGAGTCCCTTGCATACAATTTACTTTCCGTTCGTCAACTTGCAATCATGGGCTTTGCCACTTTCTTTGATATCGATACCGTGGCCCTCTTGTGGAGAAAGACTCTTAAAGTAGCCTTTGTTGGGCATGTCGAGAACGGTCTATATGTGATTAACTTTTCGGAGCGACCCACTAAGACCACGACATGCCTAATGGCTAAAGTTAATGTGGGATGGCTTTGGCATCGCCGTTTATCCCATGTCAATATGAGATCTTTGCAAAGTCTCCTCAAGGGGGACCATGTCCGTGGACTAACGAATGTTAGTTTTGCTAAAGATCGTGCTTATAGTGCTTGTATCGAAGGAAAGTTACATGATAAGGCTCACCCTCCCACGACTATCATTTATTCAAAGAGGCCTTTGGAGCTCCTTCACATGGATCTCTTTGGGCCTCCATCCTTCGATAGTCTTGGAGGTAGGAAGTATTGCTTGGTGATTGTGGATGACTACTCAAGGCACACGTGGGTGTTTTTCTTCAAGAGAAAGAGCGATACCCAACAAACCGTCATTGACTTTGCAAATGAAGCACAACGTCAACACAATGCAAAGATCTTGACAATAAGAAGTGACAACAGCACCGAGTTCAAGAACTACACCTTGGACGAGTTGCTTAGTGATGAGGGGATCAAGCATAAATATTCCGCACCTTACACCCCTCAACAAAACGGTGTTGCGGAGAGAAAGAACTGGACGTTGATGGATGTGGCAAGGACCATGATGGCGGAGTTCAAGTCTCCGTACAACTTTTGGGCCGAAGCCATCAACACCGCGTGTCATGCATCCAATCGGCTCTACCTCCGCAAGGGCTTGAACAAGACTCCGTATGAGATACTCACCGGTAACAAGCCCAACCTCAAGTACTTCCGGATATTCGGGTGTAAGTGTTTCATTCTCAAGAAAGGTGTTCAGTTGTCTAAATTTGAGGCTAGAGCTTATGAGGGCATATTTGTTGGTTATGCTACAAACTCTCATGCTTACCGTGTCCTCAATAAATCCACGGGACTTATTGAGGAGATGTGTAACATGGAGTTTGATGAGAATAACGGCTCCCAAGTGGAGCAAAGTGGCACTTGTGATGTAGGTGATGAAATTCCTCCCCAAGCCATAAGAAGAACGGGTGTTGGCTTTATCCTACCCATTAAGGAACCCCTTGTGGCCGAAGGAGAAGGACAAAGCTCCACTCAAGTGGAGCCATCACCAACCCAAGGCCCACACGCTTTCGAAGAACAGCATGAAGGCCCTCATCCTCAAGGACATGATCAAGGGCAAGATCACGCTCAAGATGGTGTTGACACATCAAGTGATGCCCAAGGTCAAGTTCTCTCCTCCGAGCAAGTTCAAGAAGAAGAACAAGCCCAAGACGACGCTCAAGATGATCAAGTGACCACTCCTCATCTCACCCCCGAGGAGGAATTAGAGCGTCGTGCCGCCAAGGTTGCTTCCAAGCTCTCCACCAAGGATCATCTCATGACGAATGTGCTTGGAAGCTTGAGAAAGGGGGTAAGCACTCGTAGACAATTAGCAAATTATTGTGAGCATCACGCATTTGTCTCTTGTGTGGAACCCCACAAGGTCTATGAGGCGCTAGAAGATCCGGATGGCTCAATGCCATGCATGAAGAACTCAACAACTTCGAGCGCAACAAAGTGTGGAGATTGGTGCCAAGACCGACCGGGAATCACAATGTCATTGGAACCAAGTGGATATTTAAGAACAAGCAAGATGCCCACGGGATTATCATCCGCAACAAGGCTCGTTTGGTAGCATAAGGCTACTCCCAAGTCGAGGGTATCGACCATGGTGAAACCTTTGCTCCCGTTGCTCGTCTTGAATCCATTCGCATGTTGATTGCATATGCTTCTCATCATAACTTTAAGTTACAACAAATGGATGTGAAGAGTGCTTTTCTTAATGGTCCTATTAATGAATTGGTTTACGTCAAGCAACCCCCCGGGTTCGAGGATCCCTACTTTCCCGGTCATGTGTATCAACTCGATAAGGCACTCTATGGCCTTAAACAAGACCCACGTGCGTGGTATGACCACCTTACCGAGTTGTTACAAGACCGTGGTTTTGAAGTTGGGTTAATCGACCCCACTCTTTTTACTAAGAAGGTCAAAGGGGAGTTGTTTGTGTGCCAATTATATGTTGATGATATTATCTTTGGTTCACCTAACAAAGCTTTCAATGAGGAATTTGCCGCTCTCATGACCTCAAAGTTCGAGATGTCCTCCATGGGAGAGTTGAAGTTCTTTCTAGGTTTCAAAGTGAAGCAAAGAAGAGAAGGAACCTTCATCAACCAATCCAAATACACTCAAGACATGCTCAAGAGATTCAAGCTAAGTGACGTCAAGCCGGCTTCCACTCCAATGCCCACCAAGTGCCAACTTGACTTAGATCCCAATGGTAAAGTGGTGGATCAAAAGGTATATCGCTCCATGATTGGATCCTTGCTTTACCTTTGTGCATCTAGACAGGATATCATGTTGAGTGTGGGAATTTGTGCACGGTTTCAAGACGCACCTAACGAAAGTCACTATGTGGCGGCCAAACGAATCTTTCGATATTTGTCTCATACCCCAAACTTTGGCTTATGGTACCCAAGAGGATCAAACTTCAAGCTTGTAGGGTACTCGGATTCCGATTGGGCGGGAGACAAAGTGGATAGGAAGTCCACTTCCGGAGGGTGCCAATTCCTTGGTTGCTCTTTGGTAAGTTGGTCTTCCAAAAAGCAAAGTTGTGTGTCTCTCTCGTCCACCGAGGCGGAGTATGTAGCAGCCGGTAGTTGTTGTGCACAACTCCTATGGATGAGGCAAACTTTAAAGGATTATGGTGTCACTTATGACAAAGTGCCTCTTTGGTGTGACAATGAAAGTGCCATCAAGATCTCTCTCAACCCGGTGCAACACTTCAAGATGAAGCATATTGAGATTCGGTATCACTTCATCCAGGATCACATTAGGCGAGGAGAGATCGAGCTCAACTATGTCAACACTCATGACAACCTTGCAGATATTTTCACGAAGCCCTTGGATGAAGCAAGATTTCGCGAGTTAAGGCATGAGCTAAATATTATTGATTCGAGCAATGTGGCTTGAACCCTTGCACACCCCACCACGCTCAGTTTGCTATCTAGTTTAGGTGTAGGCATGGACATAGGGGGAGTGTTGTTCTCTCAATGAACTCTCCCTCCCCCCATTATGCATAAATTGATCAAGTCTTTCACTTTAGCCATTGTTGATGGCAGTTGTGTTTCAAAGACGAGTTTTGGTCATGGGCCCAAGGTTAAAATCTTCGCGGCGCCATACCTCTTGACTCAAACATAGGTGGCCTCAGCCACCGCCCTCTCTTGAAGAGGTGTGTCTTGGTCATTTGCTGGTGTGCTCTCTTTTCTTGCCTTTTTGTTTTCCCTCGAGCTAAGCCGTGTTGTTTGGTTGCCGTGGCGTACTGGGCGGTACTACCGCTGGTGGTGCGCGGTACTACCGCTTATAAGAGGTACTACTGCCCCCAGCGCGGTACTACCGCTGAGGGACGGGACCAGGGGGTTGTATTGGGGCAGGGGGAGGTTTCTTCTCCCCCATACCCATTCGCTTCGCCCCCTCTTTCCTCTTCCTCTCTCCAGCTTCCTCTCATCGCAGGAGGGCTCCGGCGGATCTCCGTCTCCGGGGCGTCCCTCTCCATTTCCTTCGGTGGAGTCGATCCCCACCTCGTTCTCTTGCCATGGATGCCGGTATTGCCCCCGTTCCTTCTCTCCTTTTGTCTCGTTTTCAGATCTTGTTCTTAGGGGCAATGGTGGTTGCATCTCTAGATTTTTGGCTAAATCTAGGCTTGAGTAGGTTGGAGAAGGCAACTAGACTATCTTGATTAGAGTTTCGTAGGAATATTTTTGAATTTGGCAGGCCGGTAGTGCCGGATCTGACCACGGTAGCAAGAAACTTCTGTTTCCCCGTCTCGAGTGGTACTACCGCTCTCTTTGGAGCGGTACTACCGTGAGCATGTCACGGTACTACCGCTGCCTGCCAAGCTCCATCATATTCCTGCCTTTTCTTTGATCCTTTTTGTTGTGTTTGTTGGCTTATGCTCGTTCTTTCTGGTTGTTTCGCGTGTTCTTGTGTTTGGCTCCAGGTGATGAACATCCTGAGCATCAAGCTCGCCGTATCAACCCCGGGCGTGCAACATCAAAATGCTACCACACCTCTGAGCCAGCCAGTGGTTCCTCTAGCACCTAACCGCCTCCAGCAAGTGCATCCGCAAGTGTTCCTCCACCTCCTCAGCACTCGAAGAGATCCGCCACCAAGCCAAAGGGGAAGACTGTGACTGAGATGACCAACAAGGAGTTTTGGGAAAGGCGTCGCCGCAATCCCTATGAGGTGGACCAAGAACCCACTTTGGTCAATCGCCCGTTCTGGAACCGATTTCAGTTTGCCATCTATTTTGATGTGATCAAGGCCAAGAAGAATCTCTTTGTTGATGTTCGCTCCATTGACACTGATGCTATGGAGAAGGACCCGGAGTACTTTGGCGAAGCCCTTCGGATGTGCACTCAGCTGAACATTCTCAGGATCATGCAATTCAACAAGGATTTCGATGCAGATTTGGTGGCTCAATTCTTTGCCACCGTTCATCTTGGGACGGATGTCGACAGAACTCTGACATGGATGACCAATGGCAAGCTGCTTTCCGTCAAGTGGAAGGCTTTCATGGAGTTACTTGATGTGGTGGATCACGGGCTTGAGACTCCAGTCGGTTTCTGCCCTCACCGCAATGCTACGTCCACCCACAAGCAAGCCCTTTGGCCCTACTGCACTTTGAAAGTTCACCCAATGACTAAGAAGAAAACCTATGAGCTGTCTCCATATCTGGACATTCTTCATCGCATCTTCCGTGAGACTCTCTTCCCTCGAATCGGGAATCTGGATATGGTCCACTCTTATCTCGTGGACATGCTTCTTTTCTGTCAGCATGAGAAGGAAGCAAACACTGGAGAGAGCCTGGATATTTCTCATGTCATGTGGTCTGAACTTCTCTCTCTGCCGTGTCTAAGCGCAAGTGCCCGATATACGGTCCATTCATCATGAGGCTCATTGAGAGGGCCTGGGCACAGATCTATCCCAGAGTGTTGCTGGAAACTGGAGACTTGGTTTCCCATGAGATCAAGCGTCTGAGGAAGAAGGACAATTGGGTCACCCTAGCACCTCAATCCGGGGTCCGTCTGCTGCTGCTGCTGCCATGGAGACTGAGGGTGGGGCAGCCACTGATGATCACGAGGAGGATCTTGGGCCCTCTAGTGCTGAACCCTCATGGGCGAAGAAGCTTAAACACAAGTTGAAGAAGCTTTTCTGCATGGAGTCTCATGGTTAGTACATGACTCATGTGGCGGAGAAGCATGCCAGGGTGCGCCACAAGGAGCTCATGCGTCAGATGGGAGCGACGGTTGCCAGTGGATCTGAGGGTCAGATCACTGAAGAGGAGGAGTGGATCCATCAGCATTGCCCTTGGACCGACTCCGACGCCGAGCAGTTTTCGACCAACGACGGATATGCAGACGATCACGCTGAAATATGATGTTCGAGATCCTCAGCTTGCCATCACCTAGAGTCGTAGCGTCGCTCTTTTCCCTTTTTGGTGTCTCGCTACCAAAGGGGGAGAGAGTGTAGGGATTTGTGTTGCCGAGCTTTGAGTTTGTCGTCTTGTCGTCTTGTGTTTTCTTGTGTGTTCTCTCGGTGTCTTTGTTTGGTTTGGTTTGGTGCCCGTGAGACCTAAGTTCTATACATATGGTGTGAGACATATGCTCCCTATCGCTACCTTATTTCTTATGTCTATTTAGTACTGTAGTATATTATGAGTTGCATGCTTGTCCTGTTATATACTCTTCTCTCATATATCTTGTGCTTAGAATTGTTGGACTATAAAATATAGGGGGAGTGTTGATCCAGATGTGTGTGTCTTGCTTTCCTTTTGCTCCTCTTTCTAGGTGCACACATTCTGGGGGAGCCCGTCTATATTTTGTAGTTCTTAGTTTTCTTACGTTTATATCTTTTCCTTGTGCAAATCCCTAGTTGTCATCAATCCACCAAAAAGGGGGAGATTGTTGAGGCATATCTCTCTCAAGGTAGTTTTGGTGATTGATGACAACATGTTTGCGGACTAATCATGTGCATTGACTAGTTCACAGATTCATCCTTGGCATGAGACGTTTTCTTCCCTCCGGAGTGTCATTCAAGACAGTGTAGCTTTTTCGTTTCTCTCTCGGTGGACTAGTTGCGTAGAGGGCACCGTACTATCAAGAGGGGGTCCGCGGGGTATTGCATGGGTGGAATCAACACGTACACATCAGCTTCTCACCCTCCGAGCTCTTCCACTTCTTGGAAGAGATCTCTCCTCTTTTCTATGTTCTGTCTGGGTTCCAGCGGTAGTACCGCACAACCCAGCGGTAGTACCGCTGAGGAGCCACAAGCGGCAGTACCGCTCCGCAGCGGTATTACCGCCCGTGACTCCACATCAGTAGTACCGCTGGGGTGCCTGGCACCACCGCCTCGTCCTCAGCCTCTATGGAGAGATCCTCTCTCTTTTCTGTGTCCCAACGGTAGTACCGCACTACCAGCAGTAGTACAGCCGAAGGGTCACAAGCGGCAGTACCGCTCCGCAGCGGTAGTACCACCCGTGACCCCGCTGCCGTAGTACCGCTGGGCTGTCTGGCTCCTACCGCCTCGACTCGAGGGCTCTTTTTCTCGTGTCGGGTTTTGTGGCACTAGTTGCGGTTGTAGAGGCGGTAGTACCATTTCAGGAGCGGTAGTACCGCCCTTACCACCGCGGTAGTACCGCGCTGGGTCCAATTCCCTACTAGTCTTCTCTGCGCGGCAGTACCGCTGACTGGAGCGGCAGTACCGCTGGGCTAGCGGTAGTACCGCCCCCTCTCAGCGGTAGTACCGCCCTGTGCGGGGCTGGTTGGTGGGGCAACGGTTGGTTTGTTGCCCCCACTATAAAAGGGGGTCCCCTTCTTCTCCTTTGACCTACCTCTTCCCCCTCAAGCTCCATTAATGCTCAAGCTCCATTAAATGCTCCAAGCTCCATTTTCACCCGATCTATCTCTCTAGCCAATCAAACTTGTTGATTTGCTCGGGAGTGGTTGAGAAGGCCCCGATCTACACTTCCACCAAGGGATTTTTGATTCCCCCACTCATCCCTAGCGGATCTTGTTACTCTTGGGTGTTTGAGCACCCTAGACGGTTGAGGTCGCCACGGAGCCATAGTCCATTGTGGTGAAGCTTCGTGGTTTTGTTGGGAGCCTCCGATTAAGTTGTGGAGATTGCCCCAACCTTGTTTGTAAAGGTTTGGTCGCCGCCTTCAAGGGCACCAATAGTGGAATCACGGCATCTCGCATTGTGTGAGGGCGTGAGGAGAATACGGTGGCCCTAGTGGCTTCTTGGGGAGCATTGTGCCTCCACACCGCTCTAACGGAGACGTACTTCCCCTCAAAAGGAAGGAACTTCGGTAACACATCCTCGTCTTCACCGGATCCACTCTTGGTTATCTCTTACCTTTACTTGTGCAAGCTCTTTAGTGTTACTTCTCTTGCTTGCTTGTATGCTTGTTGTTATTGCATCATATAGGTTGCTCACCTAGTTGCACATCTAGACAACCTTCTTTGATGCAAAGTTTAATTTGATAAAGAAAAGTTAAAAATTGGTAGTTGCCTATTCACCCCCCCTCTAGTCAACCATATCGATCCTTTCACCGCTGGATCCGCGGAACCGCTGGCACCCGGATCTGATGCGGATCTAGGTGCCAGCGGTGCGGCAGCATGACGTCGGGGTAGGGCAGCGGCTGCGTGTACTCCCAGTGCCACCGTGCTTGGTGCACCGGGATGTGCAGGCACCAAAGACCTGGGCGGAAACGTGCTGGCGCCGGAGGAGGAGGGGGAGGAGCACGGGAGGACGAGGCGCCGGGGGTGCCCTTGCCCTTGCCACTGCTGTTGCCGAAGAGGCCCATCCATTGCTAGGGTTTTCTGTCGCCGGCGAGGAAGCAAAGGGAGTGGTGGGGGGCCATATGTGGATGAAAGTGCATGAGGCCGGCCCCCGTCGCACGCATGGTTAAAAAAGGACACTTCCACTAGTTGACTAGTGGGCTCGTTGTTGGCGGTGGTCATAAATAAAACGACGGGTGGTAGTTGGGTGGCCTACAGGTGGGGACGCGGCGGACACCGAGGAGACGCGCGGCGCGTCCGCGCCGACGCATTTCAGGCGCAATTTTGGCCGGAAATGGGTCGGCGCGGACACGATGCAGACGGATTTTAGAAATGGGTCGACGCGTTGGACCGGCATTTTTGTCTGCGGCGACCCAAATGGACGCCCGTGGATGAAATGGGACGCCCTCTTGGAGTTGCTCGAAGTATTTCTGCCTCTGGAGCACCCTCTTTTCTTTCGAAGGCATCTTTCTGAAGGAAGAGTGTTCCCTCCATTTGGATATAGTTTCTGATTGTTAGCTACAATATCCTGCTTTTATTTGTAAAGTCTCTATTCCTCGGTGATCAAAGCCCAACTGGTAAACAAAACTCAAGTTAACGGATCGACCTATGAATAGGATGAATAGAACTAGTTGGTTTGAGCTTTTTTTGGATCCATGCAAGCCATTTCTAGTTGAAGTCAAAAGGTTAAACAAAAAAAGACCCACAATTCAAACATGTATCTAGAATTACTGGAATGTAGTCCCTTTTTATTGGATCCGCCGCTCCGTTAAATTAAAATTCAAAGTAGGTGTGGGTCTAGGTAGAGGAGGTCATATATCAAGTATCAAGTATTGTTATAAATATCGTATATAGTAGTTGCCAAACTCACAAGCGTCACACACTTCGATCTACTTTATTAAATAATTTAGCTAGATAGAACCGACTCCAGCTTTTAAATGAAAGAAGCAATAATGGCATAATTTCTGTCTCAAGACCTCTTGTAGCTATGCAAAGTGTACAAAGGCGAGTCTCACAGGTAGCAACACATGAGGGGTAGGAAAGACTACGTACGAGAAATCATTCTCACAGCCAACTTTCATTCTTCTGAGCGAATAAATGTACTCCCTCCATTCCACAATGTAGTGCTTCCTTTATTCATGTGCTTCAACTTTGACCGTAAATTTAACTATTAAGACTGATTGCGGCGGGAGCAAAAATTATATCAATGAATTCGTATTCGAAAGAAGTTTTCAATTATATAATTTTTCTCCCGCCGCAGTTGATCTCGTTGGTTAAATTTATGGTCAAAGTTGGACCTCGGGAAGCGCGGGCGCACTATATTTTGGAATGGAGGGAGTAGTATTTAGTCCAACCAATCATTGGTGAATCTATGTCTTTCGTGAAAAGTGGAGTATTTGTGCCCAAGGTTGCGTTATTAATACTTGGGCTGATATAATCAACCGTGCTAACCTTGATATTTTTTAATTAGTCATCATATCTTGAAGCGGCCAGATCCTTTCATTTCAGACTTGGATTTTTTTATTTAATCCCTTTTTAATTTCTTCTAGCATTTTGAAAAAATGACACTACTAATAATTAAGTATCTGGAAATAATTGGAATTCTCGATTCATTGATAATATATATTAAATTGGTTCATTCAAAATAGGACCAGTTTATTATCAGTATATATATTATCAATATTAAATGTATATATATATATTAAATATTTTTCTTGTAGATAATATATATAATATGTTGACAATTGGAATAGAGTTAATATATATTAAATATTTGGTAGTTTAATCTATTTAAATATATTAAAGGAAAATATTATCAAAATTTGGATTCAATTGTCAATTGGTCCTACCGAAAGTAAGATTGACTATGGAATTTGGATTTATTTTATCGATGCAAATTGGATTTGGATAGAAGGGTACAAAGAATGAAAAAATTTCAATAGAACTAAGCGCCGCCTTGATGGCTTTGTGAATGAAATTCGCGACTCATTGGTAAATCAACTTTGATTCTCTACGAGTTCCCATATCTTACGCAACCTTACTTTTTCTATGGCTTGTGAATTGTTGTACTGCCTGAAAAGTGACGTTGTGATTACTTCTAGATCCAATGAAAACTTTCGAGATAATACAAAAAGTGGAGGAACAAGGGGGGATTCGACCTCCTTTTATTGGATGGTATATTGTAATCCCATGAGCTTGAGGAGTGTCATCCTCTTCTCCCATCGTTTGGATGGATTTCAAAGTCTATCTTTTAAGGGAAAAATGAAAATAATATATGTGCTTGCAATAAACAGAAGCTAAAGGAAGAAAAGCAACAAATTGGTTCAGGATTCTAAGGTTAGAAAAATCATGTATCCTTCCACTTAGATCAAAAGGAATGGTAGTGCTCGCTCGGCAAATTCTATCGGTTTTGATCCTAAATTGAGCTAGGAGTTGTTTTCGGGCATACTCAAAAAAGGGTACCATATTTCGAATCATGTGTTCTTGGATGGGCATCCAAGAAAGAAGTCAAGAAAGAATTTCGCTTATAGGATTCAGTCGTCCGTTTGCTTTGTTTTAAATGCACATAGAGAATTCTTTCTCGCATTCCCTTAGTTCAGGAATAGGATCACACCTACACGTAAGTTCGTTCGTTGGGTTAGTGGCCACCCCCGATGGTCTTAATTACCACTGCTTAGATTTCAAAAGATAGGAGGGGTTCTCTTTCTTTCATCACCATCAAAAGCAAAGGCTACAAAAAAAACCTTTACTATCACGGAGATCAGTGGAAGGAAGAAAGCGCCAGAAGCGCGGACATTGTTTTCTAGAAGGAAAGTCGCAAAGCCGAAAGCAAATACACATGCAAATTGCGTCGACTACCTCATCACTGTCCAAAATGGGGGATACCGCTATTCATACATGGATGGATAAAAGCAGACGTGGGGACTCGGGTCGGGGCACAATGTAACTAAGAGAGCCATTCCATTTAGGGTGAGACAGAATGGGCAGGCACAAGTGGTCTGGTGTCCGAGCCCTATTCGTTCATTTTAGGTTTTCATGGCCGCCTTTAGTAGGCTTAGTATTTTTGGCAATTGAAATGACTTCTTTATTTCTTTATGTGCAAAAAAATATGGCTTTCATGCTCATCCCTTACTTCAAAACTACATGTTTTAGCCCTCTGTTTGCTGGTTGCCAAAGACGAGAGCTTCGCCTTTGGAAGCGCCAGTAGCGTAGGGTGATCGCCGAAACCGGTATAGTTCTAGGAACTATCGAGGGTTCGAATCCCTCTCTCTCCTTTTGCTTTAGAATGAGAATCTTCGATAGAGATCGTTCCTTCAGTTTAGCAATCTGGTTCTTTACTTTATGGAAACAATATTATCTCTGGTGCTATTATCCCTACTTCTGTGGCGGTCGGATTGGACTTCTACCCAATTTGGGAAGAGAATGGAAAAAGACAATGTTCATTGCTTCCTCAAAACAAGAGTTCCACGAGAAGGAGGGAGTTTGCTTTACCCAACTCCCCTGCTTCATGCGAGCACCCTTGGCGGCCTGCTTTTGAGACAGGGAGGTTGAAAGCTAGATCCACATGAGGTGTGTGGTGGTATACAATAGGATTACGCACCAATGAGCCCATTACATGAAATGCCCCAAAGCCAAAGCAAGCTACCCCTGCAAGAACGGGCAAATCAAGAATTTCACTTCGAATTCATTTCAGTCCTCGCCTTTTTCATCCAAGAGAAAAGGATTCTAGAAAGATTCGTAGAATTAGAAGAACTTTCTCTCTTGGACCAGATGATAAAAGGGAAACTAAAGACACATGTACAAAAACCTCCTACAGGAATAACAAGGCGCGCTGTGTTTGAATGACATGTTATTTGAATAATATTGCTATTGTGTCGTTATTTTTTATTTTTTATTTTTTAAGAAAAAAACTTAGTAATTATTACCCTAAATGGAAAGCAAAGTAGGTTGTTCAGCTATCCCTCGCAAACAATCAGAAGTCCGCGGATATGTTTGCTTCGGAACAAAACCCTTGGCCAATTTGGAAAAAACGAATAATAGATAGATGTTTTTCCTTTGCTGTTCTTTCCTGGATTTTTTGCTGATGATTGACTTTGAGTCTGTCTCCTACGACGAAATTGGAACTGAACACAGGATGGCAATAGTGAGAAAAAAGTCCCTGTGTGAAAATGGAGTGTAAAGCATATTCTAGATATTTCACTTTAAATTTCTTCCTCAATCAAGGCAACAGATAAGTCATCGAAGCCCAAAAAGGGGTTGTAGATACTACTGTGTGAGCTTTGTCCCTAATCGTGACTAGTTGTTCTAATAAACTAGAATTGAGTTAGTGGAAACGTAGACCTAAGTGGATTTATTGGATCTTGGGGGAACTTTGGATTAAGAATTGGTGGAATACTAGGCAATCTGAAACTCTCTTAACTGATATTCAAGAGAAAAGGATTCTAGTTTATGACTCCGATCAAGAGTGAGATATCCTTGATTTGGGATTGGACATAGAACCTGGACCCATCGTAGAGACGTTTAGTTCAAAAGAAAGGATCGTATCCTGTTGGTAAGAATTATACTTTAGCGGAGAAGAAGCAGTAAATTGGGGCTTATCGGGGATTTTTTTATTTAATCCCTTTTTAATTTCTTCAATGATTCTTTTGATATCCTTTTCAAATCTCCAATCCACAATTGGTAAATCTATCGAACGGGCCGATTGACAAGACTAGCTAGGCTGACCTTCCAGCCATACTCCATCCAATATTGGTCGTGCTTCTACTCAGTCCAAAAGAACAATCTGAGAAGGTATATGGTTTACGGTTCTAAGCCGTTGAGTTCGTGTTTTGGTAGTTGTTGTTTTGAAGGATGGCGGAGAAGTCCTCATATAACACTTCTTCCAGTCGGATCACTTGTTGGAAAAACACTACTTCGTCGGTCCGAACTAAGGAATAAATCAGGGGGGATATGCCAAGAAGAAATTTTCCTTAACTCTTTGCGCAGTTTCATAATGTTCGTTGCCAATCAATGGTGGGCCAATAATGATTTTTTTGCTCGAAGATCCACTGCGTAAGCTGTAGCGCGCGCTTACGGCTTGATGACCCACAAGTATAGGGGATCAACTGTATCTCTTTTCGATATGTAAGAGTGTCGAACCCAATGAGGATCAGAAGGAAATGACAAGTAGTTTTTAGTAAGGTAGTGTCTGCAAGTGCTGAAATTGTAAGTAGCGAGTAGTTTGATGGGAAGGTAATTTTTAATGAGCAAGTAACGATAATTGTACCAAGTGTGCAGCAAGGTAGCCCAATCCTTTTGTCGGAGTAATGGGCCACGGGTAGGCCAACCCGAGCCCCAGAACCTTTCAAGACATCGGGGCAGGCTGCGCCCCTCAAGACCCCAGGACGGAGAGCCGCCTTCAAGAAGTCCACGACAAGACGACCGACTGACCACTCGCGGCCGAGTCCCAGGGACGACCGCAGGGTAAGCCGACTCCTGATGGGCGACTTCCGGAGAAGCCGGCGTTGGGGAGTCGGCCTGCGATTCCAACAAACCCCGTGACCTCGTCAAGGGGGGACGGGGCAGGGGAGTGGCTATAGTGAAGCCCACTCCCGCCCCTTACCAAGGGCGGGCATGGCCACAGCACGCCGTACGCTGGAAGATCTCCGTGCGGCGTGGCACTATTGCCGTGCCGGCCCTGACATCAGCACCACATGACCGAATCCTGCACCCACGATGGCTTGTCTGTACGGCTCAGAGGCGGCGGGTCCCACCAAATGGTGAGACCCCAAGAGACGGCAAGAGGACCACTAATCAGACCCGTCGGAAGTCGGCCTGGGGGAGTCGGCCGAGCCCTCCCCCGGGGCCCACGCACCATTAATCAAGATGTGATGGAGAGTGGCAATAGTGGTCGCCCGCTAGGCGGCGGGGCTGTTGCCACGACCCCATGATCAAGCCCGCGTCATCAGAAGCATGACTACAGTAATCAGCAGCCAGCAAGACCCGCCCGCGGCGGACGCGGCCTGTCGGCTCCGTACCAGGCCAGTCAGCGGGGCCCGCCAGCCGGCGGGCCCCAGCGGTCGGCAGAGAAGACGGAGGCCGGAGGCGCTAACGGCTGGGCCCATGTCCAGCCGGATTACCATTGTACCCCTGGGGGGTAGGCCTATATAAACCCCCCAGGGCACCCATGCAAAGGGTTGAAACCCATTAGCTCTAGACCAGATCATATAGAAGGGAGAGAGCTAGCCTCGCCCTCTCCGACCACCAGAAAACAGCTCAAGGAGCAACCATGTAAACACTTTGCCATAGCGATCATGCGGAGACCCCGCAGAGCAGCAGTAGGGGTATTATCTCCCCGGAGAGTCCTGAAGCTGGGTAAGATTCGCCGGCATGCATGCCTTCGCCTCATCCCGTTTCCAGGCACCGGCGACGTTCTACTCGCCCCCACCATGATAAGCCATCCGTTGGCATATGTCGCACCAAACCCCCAACATTTGGCGCCCACCGTGGGGCCTGGTGCACCGCCGTTCGGAGACCTGTTCTGGACGGGAACCCCTTTTCTCCCTGGCGAGCGCAGCCAGCCAGGCATGCTAGATGGAGTTTGCGCAGACGCGGTCGCCGCGCAGAACGAGGCCGGCTGTCGCATGGAGGCGCCACAGCGGCCAAACGACGACCTTCACCGAGATCAAGGCGCGACGTCTCGGACGCCGACTGGCGGCGCCCGAGGAAGAAGAGACAAGGAGCCGACTGTCAGCCACAGTTGGACTCGCATTACCATAGAGCGCGACCGAGACGGCCACCCGAGGGCAGTAGAACGACGGGACGACTGTCCGCCTCCCCCTCCTCGCAAGGAGAGGCGAGTCTCCCCGCCGCCTGTTGATCATCCGACTCTCGGCGACCGCCTTGGCCGCCGAGAGGGAGTTGGAGAGAATGACGCCCGCCATCGGATCGACCGGCTTCACCGATCCCTGGCGCTGGAAGAAGAAGACGAGCTGGGTCCGCCTTGTTTCGGGCCCCGCATTCGAGACGAGTCCTTTCCCAGAGGGTTCACGCTCCCAAGAGACACGCCCAAGTATATCGGCTCCGTGAAGTCGGAAGACTGGCTAGTCGACTACTCCACGGCCGTCAGCATAGCAAACGGCAACAAGCGTGTCGCCGTCAAGTACGTTCCGCTCATGCTCCAGGGCATGGCCCGGACATGGCTGAACAGCCTAAAGCCCCGCAGCATCAATAGCTGGGTTGACTTCACCGAAGCGTTCGTCCGCAACTTCACCAGCACGTACAAGCGTCCTCCCAAGCCCTTTCAGCTCTCCTTGTGCGTGCAAGGCCCCGACGAGTCAACTCGCGATTACCTCACGCGTTGGGCCGAGCTTCGGAACTCCTATGAGGGCGTGCACGAGGTGCAGGCCATCGAGTACTTCACAGCCGTGTGCAAAGACGGCACCCTCCTCAAGCACAAGCTCCTCTGCGATGAGCCAGAAACCCTCGACGAGCTGCTGATCATAGCGGATAAGTACGCCACGGCCGACTCCTCCATGAAGGCGGAGATTCAAATCAGCGCAACTGGCAAAGTGGCCCCGCAAGCTCCAAGAACTCCAATGGGAGACGCTAGCCGGCGACAACAGCAGGGCGACCATAAGCGCAAGGCCCCGCAGCCGGCTTCCAGCAGCCGGCAGATCGCGACCGTTGAAGCCCAGCAGCCAGATGAGCAGCCTCCGCCCAAGCGACGGAAAGGCGGCAAGCCAAACTGGTTGCCGGCCTTCTCCTATGAGCAGACCCTAGATGGACCTTGCAAGTTCCATAGCAGCGCGAAGCCGTCGAATCACACCACCCGGAAGTGCCACTGGCTCACCAGGATCGCTAAGGGAGACGGCCTCCTGCCTCCCCCGCCTGCTGGCAGCCACCTCCGCCTCCACCCCAGCAGCCGGCTGCCAGGCCAGTCGGCACAGTACAAGACGAATACCCTGAAGAGCACAGAGCCTACGTGGTGTTCACCAATGTGGCTGATGATCGACGCAGCAGGCGGCTGCAGCAACAAGAGGTGAATGCCGTAGCATCGGAGACGCCAGAGTTCATGCACTGGTCCGAGAAGCCCATCAGCTGGAGCAGGGCTGACCACCCAGAAGTGATGCCGAGTCTAGGCTCCTATGCCTTGGTCATGGACGCCACCTTTGCTACAGACAGATGAGCTGCGCGTTTCTCACGAGTTCTGATAGACGGAGGCAGCAGCATCAATATCCTGTACAAGGACACCATGGAGAAGTTAGGAATCAAGCAAAGACAACTTCAAAACAGCCGAACTGTGTTCCACGATATTGTTTCCGGGCTTTCCTGCTCACCAATCGGCAAGATCCTGATGGACGTCCTCTTTGGAGACAAAGATCACTTCCGCGAGTCTGTTTGGTTTGAGGTGGTGGACCTCGAGAGCCCATACCATGCGTTGCTCGGCCGACCCGCCTTGGGCAAGTTCATGGCGGTCCCCCACTACGCCTACCTCAAGATGAAGATGCCCAGTTCCAGAGGGATTCTGACTGTGGCTGGCGACTACCGGAAGTCGTCTGCTTGCGCGGCTGAGAGCAGTCGGCTGGCCGAGTCCCTGGTAATCGCGGCCGAGAAGCGGCTCCTTGAGCGAGTTGTGGCGATGGCCGGCAAGCAGCCTGAGGTACCGCCCAACCCAAAAGAATCGGAGGCTGAGGGTTCGTTCAAGCCGGCCAAAGAGACAAAGAAGATACCCTTGGATCCGAAGTGTCCAGAGAGGTACGCCGTCGTAGGTGCAAACCTCGACAGCAAATAGGAAGGCGAGCTCGTCGATTTCCTCCGTGAGAATTGGGACATCTTCGCATGCCCCCCCAAAGACATGCCAGGTGTACCGACGGAATTCGCCAAGCACAAGTTACATGTACGATCTGATGCAAAGCCGGTCAGGCAGCCCCTGCGCCGCCTATCAGAAGAGAAGAGAAGAGTTGTCTGAGAAGAGATAGCCCGACACCTAGCAGCCGGCTTCATTATGGAAGTGTTCTTTCCAGTATGGCTAGAAAATCCGGTCCTGGTACTGAAGAAGAACAAGCAGTGGCGAATGTGTATCGACTACACGAGCCTCAACAAGGCCTGCCCCAAGGACCCATTTGCTCTACCAAGAATCGATCTGGTGACAGACTCCACAGCTGGATGCGAGCTGTTGAGTTTTTTGGATGCATACTCAGGATATCACCAGATCAAGCTGAACCCGGCTGACAGACTGAAGACCGCCTTCATCACGCCGTTTGGAGCCTTCTGCTACCTCACCATGATGTTCGGCTTAAGGAATGCCGGCGCCACCTTTCAGCATTGCATGCAGAAGTGCCTCCTTAAGTAGCTCGGTAGGAACGCCCACGTCTACGTGGACGACGTGGTGGTGAAGACAGAAAAGCGTGGAACACTGCTGGAAGACCCCAAGGAGACTTTTGAGAACCTGCGCCGGTTCCAGATCAAGCTCAACCCCGAGAAGTGTGTCTTCGGAGTACCAGCCGGCCAGCTCCTTGGCTTCCCGGTCTCTGAACGCGGCATAGAATGCAACCCAGTAAAGATCAAGACCATTGAGAGAATGGAGGTACCCAGCCGACTGCTGGATGTGCAGAAGTTCACCGGCTGCTTGGCGTCCATCAGCCGATTCATCAGTCGGCTGGGCGAGAAAGCTCTTCCCTTATACCAACTCATGAAGAAGACCACTTTTTTTGAGTGGAACCATAAGGCGGACAAAGCTTTTCACCAGTCGAAGAAGATGCTGACTACTCCACCCGTCCTAGCGGCTCCGACTCCCAAGGAACCTATCCTGTACATCGCCGCCACTAGCCGGGTAGTCAGCACGGTCATTGTAGTGGAACGCAAGGAGGAAGGCAAGGCACTACCTATCCAGAGACTGGTATATTACCTGAGCGAGGTACCGTCGACCTCCAAGCAGAACTACCCCCACTACCAGAAGATGTGCTATGGCGTACACTTTGCTGCCAAGAAATTGAAGCCTTACTTTCAAGAGCATCCAATCACGATGGTCTGCACAGCCCCACTTGCTGAGATCATTGGTAGCCGAGATGCTTCTGGTCGAGTGGCCAAGTGGGCCATAGAGCTAGCTCCTTACACCATCCACTACCAGCCCCGCACCGCTATCAAGTCACAAGCACTGGCCGACTTCCTCGTCGACTGGGCCGAGACCCATTACCTACCTCCAGCGCCTGACTCCACCCATTGGCGGATGCATTTCGACGACTCCAAGATGCGCACCGGCTTGGGAGCCGGCGTCGTCCTCACTTCTCCTAAAGGCGACAAGCTCAAATACGCACTACAAATCCATTTTGCCTCCTCCAACAACGTCGCCGAGTACGAGGCGCTCATTCACGGGCTCCGGCTTGCCAAAGAACTTGGCATCCGCCGGATCTTGTGTTATGGCGACTCGGACTTAGTGGTCCAGCAATCATCTGGCGACTAGGACACGAAAGATGCAAACATGGCTAGTTACCGTTTCCTCGTACAGCAACTCAGCGGGTATTTCGAAGGGTGCGAGTTCCTCCATGTGCCAAGAAACGACAACGACCAAGCAGATGCCTTGGCACGAATTGGCTCTACCCGCCAAGCAATACCATCTGGCGTCGCCCTTCAACGCCTCCTCAAGCCGTCTGTCAAGCCTTCACCAGAATCAGACTCCATTTTTGTGCCGGCTCCTCCCGAAGACATCAAATCCGACTCCAGAGCCCCGGCAGTCGGTGCGGGGATTTTGGCGGATGACCCCAAAGCCGCCACAGTCGAACCCGGCCCGGGGAATGCGGCGGTGGACTCAAAGACTCCAGAACTCGGCCCAAGGGCCACGCCAGTCGGCCTGGGGAGTTCATTAACCCAGCAAGCGGCTGTTGACTCCAACCTGCCGCCTCCCAGCTCAACCGCCCTTGTCCAAGTCGCAGTTCTGGCAGCCGAAGAAATAGCAGCACCCTCATGGGCCCAGCCCATCCTCAAATTCCTGGTGAACAAAGAGTTGCCGACTGATGAGACCTCAGCTCGGCAAATACAACGCCGGGCGGCAGCCTACACCACAGTCAACAGAGAGCTGGTCAGGTGCAGCGTCACTGGTGTCTACCAGCGCTGCGTAGAGCCAGAGCAAGGCCAAGCGATTCTCAAAGACATCCATCAAGGCAAGTGCGGCCACCATGCGGCTTCAAGAGCACTCGTCGCCAAAGCCTTTCGACACGGTTTCTTCTGGCCAACTGCCTTGGAAGAGGCCAAGGAGTTGGTCGAAAAATGCAAAGGGTGCCAGAAGTTCAGCACCAAGCCGCACCAGTCAGCTTCCGCACTCAAGACCATCCCCATTGCCTATCCTTTCGCAGTTTGGGGTCTAGACATGGTGGGACCATTCAAGACAGCATGAGGTGGCTTAACTCACTTGTCGCAGTGGACAAGTTCACCAAGTGGATAGAAGCGAAGCCAATCAAAAAGCTAAACGGTCCAACTGTCGTGACTTTCATCGCCGATATCACAATTCGGTATGGCATACCACACAGCATCATCACCGACAGCGGCACAAATTTCGCCAAAGGTGCCTTGGCCCGTTTTTGTTCAACACAGGGCATCCGACTGGACCTAGCGTTCGTCGCCCATCCACAGTCAAACGGCCAGGTGGAGCGAGCAAATAGCCTCATCCTGTCCGGCATCAAGCCCTGGCTGATCGAGCCTCTGGAGCGCTCGGCTGGCTGCTGCTCGATGAGCTACCAGCCGTCCTCTGGAGTCTGCGCACGACTCCAAACAGGTCAACCGGCTTCACGCCTTTCTTCCTCGTCTATGGTGCCGAAGCCGTCATCCCAACGGACATAGAGTTCGATTCCCCATGAGTCACCATGTACACCGAGGAGGAAGCAGAAGAAGCACGCCAAGACGGCATCGACCTGCTGGAAGAGGGCCGGCTATTGGCACTCAGCCGGTCCAGCATCTACCAGCAGAGCCTGCGCTGATACCACAACAGGAAGGTCAGGCCAAGATCTTTCCAAGAAGGCGACCTTGTGCTCCGGCTGATCCAGTGAACAGCCGGCCAACACAAGCTGTCGGCGCCTTGGGAAGACCCTTTCATCATCAGCAAAGTACTGGGCAACGACTCCTACTACCTGATTGACGCTCAGAAGCCCCGAGCACGCAAGAGGGACGACTCCGGCAAGGAGACAGAGCGGCCATGGAATGCAAATCTCCTCCGAAGATTTTATAGTTGATGCAGTATGTACCACGCTACCCTTTGTATTAAAGTACCAAGACTTCGGGCCCCCCGAGATGAACTCGGGGACTGCCCTCTTTTGTCTGTATGATAAAGATTATGCCTACAAGTATGTTACTCTTTGTCATACTGCTTGGCACCGGGCTCGACAAGTCGGCCCGGGACTTGCCGCCTTGCACTATGAAATGCTTCCTGCAGTCGGACAAGTAGTGTGTAAACGCCTAAACCGTCTCCTGTCAGAAGCCGCAGCTCGTAGAGCGACTGAACGGTGGGCAGGAGTAAGGTAGAATGGGCATTCACATGAAAAATGGCTAAGGACTCAAATCATAAAACATAGCTCAAGATGGCTTCCAGCCTTTCTCGCAAACCGACTCTCAAATAGTCGGATTACCGTCTTCTATTCAACTTGCTCAAAAAACTCTTAAAAATGGCTAAGTACTTGCTTTCCCAAAGTAGCCAAGCACTTGATCCAGCGACAGTCTGCAGAGCGGCTGTCCGATTGGCAAGGCATGCAACTAAGAGAAAGCGGCAAAGGAAAAAAGCCAAAAGAGCAATGAGCAAGAAAAGATAGAACTCGGATAAATATATTTACATAACATAGGCCCTTGGCCCAATCTTCAAGCAGAAGTTCAAAATACACCCCGCGGGTGGAATTGTGCGAGTTAACAAGTTCTTCAAAGACTACTGAAGCAGATAAAATAAAGCGGCATCTTAGGAAGCAGTAGACGGATTCGGAGGGTCGGAGGAGGCGGCAGCATCAGGCGTCGGGGCGGCCGGCTGGCTAGTCTCGGCTTGATCGCCTCCGGTGGCAGTCGGGTCGGTCGCACGCGGCTCGTTGCTGGAGGCGCGGTCGAGCTGAGGCTGGCCGTCTGCTCCGTCTTCTGGTGCCTCCATCTCGCCTCCGTCCTCCGCCTCGCCTTCTTCCTCGACGCTGGAGCCAATCACCTCCGCCGAGTCCTCGCCGTAGTCTGGGTTCATCCCAAACCACTCCGGTGGTACCTCCTCGTCGTCTTTAGACCGCTCGGGGATGAAGATGCTGGTGTCAGTGTACTCGGCGATCGCCGCAGCACGCTTGACGAGGGCGTCTTCCGCAGCTGCCAGCTCCGGCTGGGCCTCCGACCGAAGCGTGGCCAACCGGTCTAGATCCAGCCCCAGATACCATGCCTTGATGAACTCCAAGGCCCGACGCGCTCCAGCTCGGGCCGAAGAGCCCTTCCAGGCCTCAAGACGACCAGCCGCGACCTCTAGCCAGTCGGCCGTCAGGCTGGGGGTGCGTGGAGCTTGCATGTCCGGCCACAGGGCGGCAATCGCATGGGCACCAACACGCTGAAGCCGGCGCAGCATCCGGTGAGCCGGCCGAAGGCGAGCCTCGATGCTCAGGATGTGCTCGTCAAGAGTTCGGGGGGCGTCGACGGAAATCTCTGCGCCTTCCGCCCTCCAACCTTCTCGGTCAGCCTCGATGGCTTGGATGGCGGCCTGCGAGTGCCCAGGAAAGAAGTCTGCAAAGACAGGAAGAAACAAAGAAGCAAGTCAAAAACCAGAAGTCGGCACGACTTAAATCGGCAACTCGAAGAAAGAAAGTAAAGAAACCCACCATCAACGATATCTTCAATCTCATGGAAGCCGAAGGCTAGCATCGCCTACTTGTTAGACCAGGAGGAGCACTCGCTCGTGAACTCGGCCAGGAGGGCGGTTTCCGTCTCCTCCGCCTCCCTCTGCATCTTCACAAGTAGCTCCTTCTGCTCTGCCAATTGAGTGGCCAGCAGGTCGCGCTCCGTGGCGAGCTTGCCGCACTCCTCCTCTTTGGCATGCAAAGAGGAGTTGGCGTCGCTCAGCTGCTGTTGAAGAGCAGCGTTGGCTCCTGAAAAGAAGGAAGAAAGAAGGCGTTAAGTCATCAGGTAAAGAAGGTCGCCGGGGAGATCCGGCCCGACTGCTCAGCAGTCGGCCCGAATCTCGGGGACTACAGCCCACGGGTGCGCCAGCGCGCCCCTGCAAAGAAGGAAAAGGACTTACTCCGGCTCTCCGACAAATCGGCGGTCCGCTTGCCCAGCTCTTCAACATTACGGTTGAAGGCAGTAACGCGGAGGTTGTGGTAGTCCTGCAACAAACGTTTCAGACAAAAAGTTAATACCCAGGGTTCATCAATTGGAGTTCCGGGCCGCCTGCTCAGCAGCCAGCCCGAAACTCGGGGACTACACCCAGTGGGTGCGCTGGCACGCCCCCACAGAGAGGAACAAGAAAACAAAGACCAAAGGAAAAAACATACCCGGACGGCTGCCCGCGACGCCAGGTACACCTTGGTGCAATTCTGGAGAGCGTCTCCCTCGGCACGAAGCTTCATCTGGACGTCCAGAAGCGCCTGGTACAGCGGCCCTATGCCGCCTCCTCGCACCCACCCAATGGGCGCGGCGCTTGTTGCTTCGGCGTCTGGGATCGCCGAGCTGGCGGTGCCGGCCTCCAGGGGGTGGGGCGCCGAAGTCGCCTTCTCCATACGGCGGCGCGTTGGCGGCACCGGAGGGTCCGCTGGCTGCTTACCTTGCACACCTTCAGACGGCGGCGGAGGCGGCGGCGGAACGTTCACGTCCGGCGTAGAGGGGTCGCCGCCTTCCCTCTCCACGACGGGGTTCTCCTTGCCGGCTTCTCCAGTCTGCCCCGTGAACTCTGGAGGCGGCGGCGCAGAGTTCAACGGGGTGACGAACACCGCCGATTGGCGGCGTGCGGCTTCCTCAGCCTGCCGCTTCGTCGCGGCGGCGGCTTCGGCCTCCGCCAGTTTTTTCTTGGCGGAGGCCTCCGCCCTATCGGCCTCCGCCTTCTCCAGGTGAACGGCCTCTTCTTCGTTGCGCTTCTCCTGCGCATTTCGCTCCGTCGCCTCCCGGAGGTCAGCAGCGGGGTCAATCCGCCGAGTGGTGGCGGACGTCTCCGCTGACCCCATGACGGAGGCGGCGGTGACCCTCTCAAGAGTGAGGGGAGCCCTGAAGCAAGGGGAGCAAGCAAATACTCAGACAAAGCCACAAAGAAAGAATAAAGCATTGAGACAGAATACTCACGCGGAGACCAATGGTGGCTTCTTCACTTCCTTACGGAAGCGGATGGCCTTCGCGGCCGCCTCGTCCCGCCGGGTCGCCGCAGCCGAACCCTTGGGTTTCTTCGGCCGACTGCCGAACAAGGTCGGCACGGCCCTGCGCTTCTTCCCGCCGCCTGGAGCACCCGACGTGACAGAAGAGCCCGCGCTAGGCTGGCTGGCTCCTGGCCGATGGCGGGGGGCGACTTCCCCCTCGGCGTCGTCGTCAGGCCAATTGGCGAAAGTGGCCGAAGGCCTGAAGTCACCTGCTGTTCCTCCTCCTCCCTCGGCGTCGTCCTCCAGAGCTGCCGCCCCCATATCGGGGTCGTCGACGTTGCTCTCCACCCGGTCGGCGAGGAACTCACGGGCCGGCCCCGAGGTGTCGGCTGGCGGGTGGAGGAGGGGATTCTGACCAAAGCCGACCGGTCAAAACAAACTCGGCGAGAGAGAAGACAATCCGAAGAAAGAAAGGACAGGCAACTCACCACGGGCGGAGGGTTGGCACGGGAGTACAGCTCCTTGCCGAACCGCCAATCCTCCAGGAGCTTGCTATCCGAGAGGTAGTTCACCATGAAGGCCACCTCTTCTTGAGGCATGTCCTTGGTGCACATCCGACTCGGGTCGTGGTGCCCGCTCATCTGGCATATCATGTGGGGGAGGCCTTGGAGTGGGAGAACTCAACGCGCCATGAAGGCGGCCAGCAGGTCTGGACCAGTCAAACCCTCCGACTGCGTCAGCACTCGGAGTCGCGCAATGGCGTCGGCTCCCGCAGGCGTCAGCGACTTGGCCTGGTACGACCAGTTGGGAAGTCGCCCAGCCGGCGGGCCGGCTTCGAAAGCCGACAGGTTGACCCAGTCCCCCCTCGCGGAGACGCTCCTGACGTAAAACTAGGATCTCTGCCACATCTTCATCGACTTTATCAGCGAGATGGAGGGGAAGGGATTGTCGGCCCCCGACCTCCGCACGGCGATGAAAGCGCCGCACTGAGCCGGCACGCCCGCGGCCTGGGTGCCGAGCTTGGAGAAGAAGAACTCCCCCCAGAGCTCGAGGGTGGGGAGGACTCCGGGGAAGCCTTCGCACAAGGCCACGAAGGCGGACAGTAGCACCATTGTGTTGGGGGTGAGGTGGTGCGGCTGGAGGCCGTAGAACTCCAGGAAAGATCAGAAGAAACTGCTCGCCGGCAGCCCCAACCCGCGCAAGCAGTGCAAGCGGAAGATGACCCGCTCGCCCTCCTGCGGTGCGGGGGAAATCTCCCGCTTCGGTGCAAGGCGCACCCGGACGTGATCCTCCCCGGGAAGCCGACGAGTCCGGCGAAGGAACTCGATGTGTTCGTCGTGAACTTCGGAACCGTCCCAAGTGCCGGAGCGCACCGGGGGAGGCGCAGCGGCGGAGGAAGAACTCATCGCGAGCTGACCGCCGCGGCGTTCGCCGGAGCTTGGGAGCGCGGCGGAGCGAAGAAGAAGAAGAAGGAGGAGAGCGAGGAGCAGTGAGAAGGAAGAAAGCAAGGAGTGGTGGGAAGGAGGGGCGCGCGTGCCCCCCTCTTCCCCCTACTTATAGCCCCGTGGGCTGTGAACCCGAGGGGGCGGACGTGGGGATTTAGTGCGCCCACGGCCCCACGACCCCCATGTTCCATGATAAAGTTACTGCGCGCAGTAACTCCACGGGAATCCCAACCGTCCGCCGGGGCCGCAGCGGATCCGCTCGGGTGCCGAGGCACGGTAGTGGCGGGCCCCGCCTATGGGCCTGTCCCGTCACGCGCATAGGCTAGCAGGACGGCCCAACCATGTGTCATCGCATGACAGGCCTAGAACGGCCGACGGCCTGGAGGCTTAGCCAGCACGCTACTTGGATCCCGCCGCGACGTTCGAAATATTGTGCGAGTCGGAATCAAGTGAGACCGAATTGAGCAAATCCGACTCCTTCTAGTCGGCCCGGCAGAAGTCAATCAAAGACCATGTGTTGAGCACCCGAAAAGAGAAACTGCCGAGGCTTCTCGCCCGATCGTCCGCGGCGCCTCACCAGCTTCGGGGACTACTGTCAGAGTAATGGGCCACGGGTAGGCCAACCCGAGCCCCAGAACCTTTCAAGACATCGGGGCAGGCTGCGCCCCTCAAGACCCCAGGACGGAGAGCCGCCTTCAAGAAGTCCACGACAAGACGGCCGACTGACCACTCGCGGCCGAGTCCCAGGGACGACCGCAGGGTAAGCCGACTCCTGACGGGTGACTTCCGGAGAAGCTGGCGTTGGGGAGTCGGCCTGCGATTCCAACAAACCCCGTGACCTCGTCAAGGGGGGACGAGGCAGGGGAGTGGCTACAGTGAAACCCACTTCCGCCCCTTACCAAGGGCGGGCATGGCCACAGCACGCCGTACCCCGGAAGATCTCCATGCGGCGTGGCACTGTTGCCGTGCCGGCCCTGACATCAGCACCACATGACCGAATCCTGCACCCACGACGGCTTGTCTGTACAGCTCAGAGGCGGCGGGTCCCACCAGACGATGAGACCCCAAGAGACGGCAAGAGGACCACTAGTCGGACCCGTCGGAAGTCGGCCTGGGGGAGTCGGCCGAGCCCTCCCCCGGGGCCCACGCACCATTAATCAAGATGTGATGGAGAGAGGCAATAGTGGTCACCCGCCAGGCGGCGGGGCTGTTGCCATGACCCCATGATCAAGCCCGCGTCATCAGAAGCACGACTACAGTAATGAGCAGCCGGCAAGACCCGCCCGCGGCGGACGCGGCCTGTCGGCTCCGTACCAGGCCAGTCAGCGGGGCCCGCCAGCCGGCGGGCCCCAGCGTTCGGCAGAGAAGACGGAGGCCGGAGGCGCTAACGGCTGGGCCCGCGTCCAGCCGGATTACCATTGTACCCCTGGGGGGTAGGCCTATATAAACCCCCCAGGGCACCCATGCAAAGGGTTGGAACCCATTAGCTCTAGACCAGATCATATAGAAGGGAGAGAGCTAGCCTCGCCCTCTCCGACCACCAGAAAACAGCTCAAGGAGCAACCGTGTAAACACTTTGCCATAGTGATCATGCGGAGACCCCGCAGAGCAGTAGTAGGGGTATTATCTCCCCGGAGAGCCCTGAAGCTGGGTAAGATTCGCCAGCGTGCATGCCTTCGCCTCATCCGTTTCCAGGCACCGGCGATGTTCTACTCGCCCCCACCATGATAAGCCATCCGTTGGCATATGTCGCACCAAACCCCCAACACCTTTTGAGGCAAAGGACGGGCCAAAACGGTTCCTTATAATGAGCAAAGCGTTCTTGAGGGTACACGGGAATTTCATCTAGTCACTTTCATCATATTGGTTTGATTTGTGTTCGCTACTTTGATAATTTGATATGTGGGTGGACCGGTGCTTAGTTGTTGTTCTTACTTGAACAAACCTCCTACTTATGATTAACCCTCCCGCAAGCATCCGCAACTACAAGAAAAGTATTAAGAATAAATTCTAACCATAGCATTAAAATCTAGGATCCAATCGGTCCCTTACGGAATAGTACGTAACCCGGGGTTTAAGTTTCTGTCACTCTCGCAACCCACCATCTATTTACTACTCCACAATGCATTCCCTTAGGCCCAACTATGGTGAAGTGTCATGTAGTCGACGTTCACATGACACCACTAAGGGAATCACAACATACATACTATCAAAATATCGAACACATATCAAATTCACATGATTGCTTGCAACTTGATTTATCCCGTGACCTCAAGAACGAAGGTAGCTACTCACAAACAACAAACATGCTCATGATCAGAGGGGTATTAATATTTATAATGGATCTGAACATATAATCTTCCACCAAATAAACCATATAGTAATCAACTACAAGATGTAATCAACACTACTAGTCACCCCCTAGCAACAATCTATATTTCTGGTAACAAGATTGCATACAAGAGATGAACTAGGGTTTGAGATGAGATGGTGTTGGTGATGATGTTGATGGAGATCGCCCTCCCCAAGATGGGAGAGTGATGACCCACAAGTGTAGGGGATCTATCGTAGTCCTTTCGGTAAGTAAGAGTGTCGAACCCAACAAGGAGCAGAAGGAAATGATAAGCAGTTTTCAGCAAGGTATTCTCTGCAAGCACTAAAATTATAGGTAATAGATAGTTTTGTGATAAGATAATTTGTAACGAGCAACAAGTAACAAAAGTAAATAAAGTTCAGCAAGGTGACCCAATCCTTTTTGTAGCAAAGGACAAGCCTGGAAAAATTCTTATATAGAGAAAAGCGCTCCCGAGGACACATGGGAATTATCGTCAAGCTAGGTTTCATCACGATCATATGATTCGCGTTCGGTACTTTGATAATTTGGTATGTGGGTGGACCGGTGCTTGGGTGTTGTCCTTACTTGGACAAGCATCCCACTTATGATTAACCTCTATTGCAAGCATCCGCAACTACAACAAAAGTATTAAGGTAAACCTAACCATAGCATGAAACATGTTGATCCAAATCAGCCCCTTACGAAGCAACGCATAAACTAGGGTTTAAGATTCTGTCACTCTAGCAACCCATCATCTACTTATTACTTCCCAATGCCTTCCTCTAGGCCCAAACAATGGTGAAGTGTCATGTAGTCGACGTTCACATGACACCACTAGAGGAAAGACAACATACATCTCATCAAAATATCGAACGAATACCAAATTCACATGACTACTTATACCAAGACTTCTCCCATGTCCTCAGGAACAAACGTAACTACTCACAAATCATATTCTTGTTCATAATCAGAGGGGTATTAGTATGCATAAAGGATCTGAACATATGATCTTCCACCGAATAAACCAACTAGCATCAACTACAAGGAGTAATTAACACTACTAGCAACCCACAGGTACCAATCTGAGGCTTTGGGACAAAGATTGGATACAAGAGATGAACTAGGGTTTGAGATGAGATGGTGCTGGTGAAGATGTTGATGGAGATTGACCCCCTCCCGATGAGAGGATCGATGGTGATGATTTCCCCCTCCCCGAGGAAAGTTTCCCCGGCAGAACAGCTCCGCCAGAGCCCTAGATTGGTTCCGCCTTGTGGCGGCGGAGTTTCGTCCCGTGAGCTTGCTTATGATTTTTTCTAGGGTAAAAGACTTCATATAGCAGAAGATGGGCACCGGAGGCCTGCCAGGGGGCCCACGAGGCAGGGGGCGCGCCCAGGGGGTAGGGCGCGCCCCCACCCTCGTGGATGGTGGGTGGCCCCCCTCTGGTTCTTTCTTCGCCCAATATTTTTTATATATTCTGAAACATGCTCCCGTGAAGTTTGAGGACTTTTGGAGTTGTGCAGAATAGGTCTCTAATATTTGCTCCTTTTCCAGCCCAGAATTCCAGCTGCCGGCATTCTCCCTCTTCATGTAAACCTTATTAAATAAGAGAGAATAGGCATAAGTATTGTGACATAACGTGTAATAACATCCCATAATGCAATAAATGTCAACATAAAAGCATTATGCAAAATGGACGTATCAACTCCCCCAAGCTTAGATCTCGCCTGTCCTCAAGCGAAAGCCGATATCGAAAAATATGTCCACATGTTTAGAGATAGAGGTGTCGATAAAATAAAATACGGACATGAGGGCATCATGATCATTCTTAGAACAACACCATATATATATATATTCATATGGTCTCTTATGCTAAAGTAACAATTCATTCACAATTTCAAGTATGAATCAGAAACTTCATTGAGAACCAACAAACTATAATATCAGTCATTGAAGCAATTGCAATTTATCATAACATAGGAAAGTGTCAATATAAGAGCTTTTCAATAAGTCCACATACTCAAGCATCATTTAGTCTTTCACAATTGCTAACACTCATGCAATATTTATGGTTATGAAGTTTTAGCCGGACACAAAGAAAGATAGGGGCTTATAGTTTTGCCTCCCAACCTTTTACCTCAAGGGTAATGTCAACAATAATAGTGTTGGGGAACGTTGCAGAAAACAAAAATTTTCCTACGGTTTCACCAAGATCCATCTATGAGTTCATCTAGCAACGAGTGATCGAAGTGCATCTACATACCTTTGTAGATCACACGCGGAAGCGTTCAAAGAACGGGGTTGAGGAAGTCGTACTCGACGTGATCCAAATCACTGGAGATCCTAGCGCCGAACGGACGGCACCTCCGTGTTCAACACACGTACGGTCAGCGTGACGTCTCCTCCTTCTTGATCCAGCAAGGGGGAGGAGAGGTTGATGAAGATCCAGCAGCACGACGGTGTGGTGGTGGATACAACAGTCACCGCAGCAGGGCTTCGTCGTTCTTCTGCGAGAGGGAGAGGTGTAGCAGGGGAGAGAGAGGCGCCAAGAGTCAAGGGTGCGGCTGCCCCTCCCTCCCCCCTTTATATAGGCTCCCCAAGGGGGGCGCCGGCCCTAGGAGATGGGATCTCCTAGGGGGGCGGCCAAGGGTGGAGTGGCCCCCAAGGCAAGTGGGGCGCCCCCACCCTAGGGTTTCCAACCCTAGGCGCAGGGGATGGGCCAAGGGGGGCGCACCAGCCCACTATGGGCTGGTTCCCCTCCCCACTTCAGCCCATGGGGCCCTCCGGGATGGGTGGTCCCACCCGGTGGACCCCGAGACCCATCCGGTGGTCCCCGTACAATACCGGTGACCCCCGAAACTCTCCCGATGTCCGAAACTGCACTTCCTATATATAATTCTTTACCTCCGGACAATTTCGGAACTCCTCGTGACATCTGAGATCTCATCCGAGACTCCGAACAACTTTCGGGTTACTGCATATTCATATCTCTACAACCCTAGCGTCACCGAACCTTAAGTGTGTAGACCGGGTTCGGGAGACATGTAGACATGACCGAGATGGCTCTCTGGTCAATAACCAACAACGGGATCTGGATACCCATGTTGGCTCCCACATGCTCCTCGATGATCTCATCGGATGAACCACGATGTCGAGGATTCAAGCAACCCCGTATACAATTCCCTTTGTCAATCGATACGTTACTTGCCCGAGATTCGATCGTCGGTATCCCAATACCTCGTTCAATCTCGTTACCGGCAAGTCACTTTACTCGTACCGTAATGCATGATCCCATGACCAGACACTTGGTCACTTTGAGCTCATTATGATGATGCATTATCGAGTGGGCCCAGAGATACCTCTCCGTCATACGTAGTGACAAATCCCAGTCTTGATCCGTGTCAACCCAACAGACACTTTCGGAGATACTCGTAGTATACCTTTATAGTGACCCAGTTACGTTGTGACGTTTGGTACACCCAAAGCACTCCTACGGTATCCGGGAGTTACACGATCTCATGGTCTAAGGAAAAGATACTTGACATTGGAAAAACTCTAGCAAACGAACTATACGATCTTGTGCTATGTTTAGGATTGGGTCTTGTCCATCACATCATTCTCCTAATGATGTGATCTCGTTATCAATGACATCCAATGTCCATAGTCAGGAAACCATGACTATCTGTTGCTCAACGAGCTAGTCAACTAGAGGCTTACTAGGGACATGTTGGTGTCTATGTATTCACACATGTATTATGATTTCTAGATAACACAATTATAGCATGAATAAAAGACAATTATCATGAACAAGGAAATATAATAATAATCCTTTTATTATTGCCTCTAGGGCATATTTCCAACAGTCTCCCACTTGCACTAGAGTCAATAATCTAGTTACATTGTGATGAACCGAACACCCATGGAATTCTGGTGTTGATCATGTTTTGCTCTAGGGAGAGGTTTAGTCAACGGATCTGCTACATTTAGGTTCGTATGTACTTTACAAATATCTATGTCTCCATATTGAACATTTTCACGAATGGAGTTGAAGCGACGCTTGATGTGCCTGGTCTTCTTGTGAAACCTGGGCTCCTTGGCAAGTGCAATAGCTCCAGTGTTGTCACAGAAGAGTTTGATCGGCCTCGACGCATTGGGTATGACTCCTAGGTTTGTGATGAACTCCTTCACCCAAATTTCTTCATGCGCTGCCTCCGAGGCTGCCATGTACTCCGCTTCACATGTAGATCCCGCCACGACGCTCTGCTTGCAACTACACCAGCTTACTGCCCCACCATTCAAAATATACATGTATCCGGTTTGTGACTTAGAGTCATCCAGATCTGTGTTGATGCTAGCGTCGACGTAACCCTTTACGACGAGCTCTTCGTCACCTCCATAAACGAGAAACATTTCCTTAGTCCTTTTCAGGTACTTCAGGATATTCTTGACCACTGTCCAGTGTTCCTTGCCGGGATTACTTTGGTACCTACCAAACTTACGGCAAGGTTTACATCAGGTCTGGTACACAACATGGCATACATAATAGAACCTATGGATGAGGCATAGGGGATGACACTCATCTCTTCTATATCTTCTGCCGTGGTCGGACATTGAGCTGAGCTCAATTTCACACCTTGCAACACAGGCAAGAACCCCCTCTTAGACTGATCCATATTGAACTTCTTCAATATCTTATCAAGGTATGTGCTTTGTGAAAGACCTATGAGACGTCTTGATCTATCTCTATAGATCTTGATGCCTAATATATAAGTAGCTTCTCCAAGGTCCTTCATTGAAAAACTCTTATTCAAGTAGGCCTTAATGCTGTCCAAAAGCTCTATATGATTTCCCATCAAAAGCATGTCATCTACATATAATATGAGAAATGCCACAGAGCTCCCACTCACTTTCTTGTAAACGCAGGCTTCTCCATAAGTCTGCATAAACCCAAACGCTTTGATCATCTCATCAAAGCGAATGTTCCAACTCCGAGATGCTTGCACCAGCCCATAAATCGAGTGGTGGAGCTTGCACACCTTGTCAACATTCTTAGGATCGACAAAACCTTCCGGCTGCATCATATACAATTCTTCCTTAAGGAAACCATTAAGGAATGCCGTTTTGACGTCCATTTGCCATATCTCATAATCATAGTATGCGGCAATTGCTAACATAATTCGGACGGACTTCAGCTTCGCTACGGGAGAGAAAGTCTCATCGTAGTCAACCCCTTGAACTTGTCGATAACCCTTAGCGACAAGCCGAGCTTTATAGATGGTCACATTACCATCCGCGTCTGTCTTCTTCTTAAAGATCCATTTATTTTCTATGGCTCGCCGCTCAACGGGAAAGTCAGTCAAAGTCCATACTTCATTTTCATACATGGATCCTATCTTGGATTTCATGGCTTCCAGACATTTGTCGGAATCCGGGCCCGCCATCGCTTCTTCATAGTTCGAAGGTTCACCGTTGTCTAACAACATGATTTCCAAGACAGGGTTGCCGTACCACTCTGGTGCGGAACGTGTCCTTGTGGACCTACGAAGTTCAGTAGCAACTTGATCTGAAGTTTCATGATCATCATCATTAACTTCCTCTCTAGTCGGTGCAGGCACCTCAGGAACATTTTCTTGAGTTGCGCCATTTTCCGGTTCAAGAGGTAATACTTCATCAAGTTCTACTTTCCTCCCACTTACTTCTTTCGAGAGAAACTCATTCTCTAGAAAGGATCCATTCTTGGCAACAAAGATCTTGCCTTCGGATCTGAGGTAGAAGGTATACCCAATAGTTTCTTTAGGGTATCCTATGAAGACGCATTTTTCCGACTTGGGTTCGAGCTTTTCAGGTTGAAGTTTCTTGACATAAGCATCGCATCCCCAAACTTTTAGAAATGACAGCTTAGGTTTCTTCCCAAACCATAATTCATACGGTGTCGTCTCAACAGATTTCGACAGAGCCCTATTTAAAGTGAATGCGGCAGTCTCTAAAGCATAGCCCCAAAATGATAGTGGTAAATCGGTAAGAGACATCATAGATCGCACCATATCTAATAGAGTGCGATTACGACGTTCGGACACACCATTACGCTGAGGTGTTCCAGGGGGCGTGAGTTGTGAAACTATTCCACTTTTTCTTAAGTGTGTGCCAAATTCATGACTCAAGTATTCTCCTCCACGATCTGATCGCAAGAACTTGATTTTCCTGTCACGTTGATTCTCAACCTCACTCTGAAATTCCTTGAACTTTTCAAAGGTCTTAGACTTGTGTTTAATTAAATAGACATACCCATATCTACTCAAGTCATCAGTGAGGGTGAGAACATAACGATAACCACCGCGAGCCTCAACACTCATTGGACCGCACACATCAGTATGTATGATTTCCAATAAGTTGGTTGCTCGCTCCATTGTTCCTGAGAACGGAGTCTTGGTCATTTTACCCATGAGGCATGGTTCGCACGTGTCAAATGATTCGTAATCAAGAGACTCTAAAAGTCCATCTGCATGGAGCTTCTTCATGCGTTTGACACCTATGTGACCAAGGCGGCAGTGCCACAAGTATGTGGGACTATCATTATCAACCTTACATCTTTTGGTACTCACACTATGAGTATGTGTAGCATTACGCTCGAGATTCATTAAGAATAAACCATTCACCATCGGAGCATGACCATAAAACATATCTCTCATATAAATAGAACAACCATTATTCTCGGATCTAAATGAGTAGCCATCTCGTATTAAACAAGATCCTGATACAATGTTCATGCTCAAACTTGGCACTAAATAACAATTATTGAGGTTCAAAACTAATCCCGCAGGTAAATGTAGAGGTAGCGTGCCGACGGCGATCACATCGACCTTGGAACCATTCCCGACGCGCATCGTCACCTCGTCCTTTGCCAGTCTCCGCTTATTCCGCAGCTCCTGCTTTGAGTTACAAATGTGAGCAACTACACCGGTATAAAATACCCAGGAGCTACTACGAGTACTGGTAAGGTACACATCAAGTACATGTATATCACATATACCTTTCGTTTTGCCGGCCTTCTTGTCCGCTAAGTATTTGGGGCAATTCCGCTTCCAGTGACCACTTTCCTTGCAATAAAAGCACTCAGTCTCGGGCTTGGGTCCATTCTTTGGCTTCTTCCCGGCAGCTTGCTTGCCGGGCGCGGCAACTCCCTTGCCATCCTTCTTGAAGTTCTTCTTACCCTTGCCTTTCTTGAACTTAGTGGTTTTATTCACCATCAACACTTGATGTTCCTTTTTGACTTCTACCTCTACTGATTTCAGCATTGCAAATACTTCAGGAATGGTCTTTTCCATCCCCTGCATATTGAAGTTCATCACAAAGCTCTTGTAGCTCGGTGGAAGCGACTGAAGGATTCTGTCAATGACCGCGTCATCCGGGAGATTAACTCCCAGCTGAGTCAAGCGGTTATGTAACCCTGACATAGTGAGTATGTGCTCACTGATAGAACTATTTTCCTCCATCTTACAACTGAAGAACTTGTCGGAGACTTCATATCTCTCGACCCGGGCATGAGCTTGAAAAACCATTTTCAGCTCTTCGAACATCTCATATGCTCCGTGTCTGTCAAAACACTTTTGGAGCCCCGGCTCTAAGCTGTAAAGCATGCCGCACTGAACGAGGGAGTAATCATCGATACGTGTCTGCCAAGCATTCATAACGTCTTGTTCCGCAGGGAGAATAGGTGCGTCACCTAGCGGTGCTACTAGGACATAATCTTTCTTTGCAGCTATGAGGATGATCCTCAGGTTCCGGACCCAGTCCATATAATTGCTGCCATCGTCTTTCAGCTTGGTTTTCTCTAGGAACGCGTTGAAGTTGAGGACAACGTTGGCCATTTGATCTACAAGACATATTGCAAATATTTTAGACTAAGTTCATAATAATTAAGTTCATCTATTTAATGAACTCCCACTCAGATAGACATCCCTCCAGTCATCTAAGTATAACATGATCCGAGTTGACTAGGCCGTGTCCGATCATCACGTGAGACGGACTAGTCAACATCGGTGAACATCTTCATGTTGATCATATCTTCTATACGACTCATGCTCGACCTTTCGGTCTTCTTTGTTCTGAGGCCATGTCTGTACATGCTAGGCTCGTCAAGTCAACCTAAGTGTTTGCATGTGTAAATATGTCTTACACCCGTTGTATGTGAACATTGGAATCTATCACACCCGATCATCACGTGGTGCTTAAAAACAACGAACTGTCGCAACGGCACACAGTTAGGGGGAACACTTTCTTGAAATTATTATGAGGGATCATCTTATTTACTACCGTCGTTCTAAGTAAACAAGATGCAAAAACATGATAAACATCACATGCAATCAAATAATAATAGTGACATGATATGGCCAATATAACATAGCTCCTTTGATCTCCATCTTGGGGCTCCATGATCATCTTGTCACCGGCATGACACCATGATCTCCATCATCATGATCTCCATCATCGTGTCTCCATGAAGTTGCTCGCCAACTATTACTTCTACTACTATGGCTAACATGTTTAGCAATAAAGTAAAGTAATTTACACGGCGTTTCTCAATGACACACAGGTCATACAAAAAATAAAGACAACTCCTATGGCTCCTGCCGGTTGTCATACTCATTGACATGCAAGTCGTGATTCCTATTACAATAGCATGAACATCTCATACATCACATATATATCATTCATCATTCATCACAACTTTGGCCATATCACATCACAAAACACTTGCTGCAAAAACAAGTTAGACGTCCTCTAATTGTTGTTGCAAGTTTTATGTGGCTGCAATAGGGTTCTAGCAAGAACGTTTTCTTACCTACGTGAAAGCCACAACGTGATTTGTCAACTTCTATTTACCCTTCATAAGGACCCATTTCATCGAATCCGCTCCAACTAAAGTGGGAGAGGCAGACACCCGCCAGCCACCTTATGCAACTAGTGCATGTCAGTCGGTGGAACCGGTCTCACGTAAGCGTACGTGTAAGGTTGGTCCGGTCCGCTTCATCCCACAATACTGCTGAAGAAAAATAAAACTAGTAGCGGCAAGAAAGTTGACAACATCTACGCCCACAACAAACTGTGTTCTACTCGTGCAAAAAGAACTACGCATAGACCTATCTCATGATGCCACTGTTGGGGAACGTTGCAGAAAACAAAAAAAATTCTATGGTTTCACCAAGATCCATCTATGAGTTCATCTAGCAACGAGTGATCGGATTACATCTACACACCTTTGTAGATCACGCGCGGAAGCGTTCAAAGAACGGGGATGAGGAAGTCGTACTCGATGTGATCCAAATCACCGGAGATCCTAGCGCCGAACGGACGGCACCTCCGTGTTCAACACACGTACGGTCAGCGTGAAGTCTCCTCCTTCTTGATCCAGCAAGGGGGAGGAGAGGTTGATGAAGATCCAGCAGCACGACGGTGTGGTGGTGGATACAGCAGTCACCGCAGCAGGGCTTCGCCGTTCTTCTGCGAGAGGGAGAGGTGTAGCAGGGGAGAGGGAGGCGCCAAGAGTCAAGGGTGCGGCTGCCCCTCCCTCCCCCCCTTTATATAGGCTCCCCAAGGGGGGCGCCGGCCCTAGGAGATGGGATCTCCTAGGGGGGGCGGCGGCCAAGGGTGGAGTGGCCCCCAAGGCAAGTGGGGCGCCCCCCCACCCTAGGGTTTCCAACCCTAGGCGCAGGGGGTGGGCCAAGGGGGGCGCACCATCCCACTATGGGCTGGTTCCCCTCCCCACTTAAGCCCATGGGGCCCTCCGGGATGGGTGGTCCCACCCGGTGGACCTCGGGACCAGTCCGGTGGTCCCGGTACAATACCGGTGACCCCCGAAACACTCCCGATGGCCAAAACTGCACTTCCTATATATAATTCTTCACCTCCGGACCATTCCGGAACTCCTCGTGACGTCCGGGATCTCATCCGGGACTCCGAACAACTTTCGGGTTACCGCATATTCATATCTCTACAACCCTAGCGTCACCGAACCTTAAGTGTGTAGACCGGGTTCGGGAGACATGTAGACATAACCGAGATGGCTCTCCGGTCAATAACCAACAGCGGGATCTGGATACCCATGCTGGCTCCCACATGCTCCTCGATGACCTCATCGGATGAACCACGATGTCGAGGATTCAAGCAACCCCATACAATTCCCTTTGTCAATCCGTGCGTTACTTGCCCGAGATTCGATCGTCGGTATCCCAATACCTCGTTCAATCTCGTTACCGGCAAGTTACTTTACTCGTACCGTAATGCATGAACCCGTGACCAGACACTTGGTCACTTTGAGCTCATTATGATGATGCATTACCGAGTGGGCCCAGAGATACCTCTCCGTCATACGGAGTGACAAATCCCAGTCTTGATCCGTGTCAACCCAACAGACACTTTCGGAGATACCCGTAGTATACCTTTATAGTCACCCAGTTATGTTGTGACGTTTGGTACACCCAAAGCACTCCTACGGTATCCGGGAGTTACACGATCTCATGGTCTAAGGAAAAGATACTTGACATTGGAAAAACTCTAGCAAACGAACTATACGATCTTGTGCTATGTTTAGGATTGGGTCTTGTCCATCACATCATTCTCCTAATGATGTGATCTCGTTATCAATGACATCCAATGTCCATAGTCAGGAAACCATGACTATCTGTTGATCAACACGCTAGTCAACTAGAGGCTTACTAGGGACATGTTGGTGTCTATGTATTCACACATGTATTATGATTTCCAGATAACACAATTATAGCATGAATAAAAGACAATTATCATGAATAAGGAAATATAATAATAATCCTTTTATTATTGCCTCTAGGGCATATTTCCAACAGTCTCCCACTTGCACTAGAGTCAATAATCTAGTTACATTGTGATGAATCGAACACCCATGGAATTCTGGTGTTGATCATGTTTTGCTCTAGGGAGAGGTTTATTCAACGGATCTGCTACATTCAGGTCCGTATGTACTTTACAAATATCTATGTCTCCATCTTGAACATTTTCACGAATGGAGTTGAAGCGACGCTTGATGTGCCTGGTCTTCTTGTGAAACGTGAGCTCCTTAGCAAGTGCAATGGCTCCAGTGTTGTCACAGAAGAGTTTGATCGGCCTCAACGCATTGGGTATGACTCGTAGGTCGGTGATGAACTCCTTCACCCAAATTGCTTCATGCACTGCCTCCGAGGCTGCCATGTACTCCGCTTCACATGTAGATCCCGCCACGACGCTCTGCTTGCAACTGCACCAGCTTACTGCCCCACCATTCAAAATATACATGTATCCGGTTTGTGACTTAGAGTCATCCAGATCTGTGTCAAAGCTAGCGTCGACGTAACCCTTTACCACGAGCTCTTCGTCACCTCCATAAACGAGAAACATTTCCTTAGTCCTGGTCTTCTCGTGGATGGTGGGTGCCCCCCCCCCCCCCCTGGTTCTTTCTTTGCCCAATATTTTTTATATATTCTGAAACGTGCTCCCGTGAAGTTTGAGGACTTTTGGAGTTGTGCAGAATAGGTCTCTAATATTTGCTCCTTTTCCAGCCCAGAATTCCAGCTGCCGACATTCTCCCTCTTCATGTAAACCTTATAAAATAAGAGAGAATAGGCATAAGTATTGTGACATAACGTGTAATATCATCCCATAATGCAATAAATATCAACATAAAAGCATGATGCAAAATGGACGTATCAACTCCCCCAAGCTTAGACCTCGCTTGTCCTCAAGCGAAAGCCGATATCGAAAATATGTCCACATGTTTAGAGATAGAGGTGTTGATAAAATAAAATACGGACATGAGGGCAACATGATCATTCTTAGAACAACACCATATATATATATATTCATATGATTTCTTATGCTAAAGTAACAATTCATTCACAATTTCAAGTATGAATCAGAAACTTCATTGAGAACCACAAACTATAATATCAGTCATTGAAGCAATTGCAATTTATCATAACATAGGAAAGAGTCAATATAAGAGCTTTTCAATAAGCTAACACTCATGCAATATTTATGGTTATGAAGTTTTAGCCGGACACAAAGAAAGATAGGGGCTTATAGTTTTGCCTCCCAACCTTTTACCTCAAGGGTAATGTCAACAATAATAGTTCATGCAGACTCACATCTAATTAGCTATATGTATTTGGATCTTTCCAACACAATGTGCTTGCCAAAGGATAAAATGTAAAAAGGAAAGGTAAAGATCACCATGACTCTTGTTTGAAGTATAATACAAGAATAAAATATAGGCCCTTCGCAGAGGGAAGCAGAGGTTGTCATGTGCTTTTACGGTTGGATGAACAAAATCTTAATGCAAAAGAACGTCACTTTATATTGCCACTTGTGATATGGACCTTTATTATGCAGTCTGTCACTTTTATTGCTTCCATATCACAAGATCGTATAAAGCTTATTTTCTCCACACTAATAAATCATACATATTTAGAGAGCAATTTTTATTGCTTGCAACAATGACAACTTACTTGAAGGATCTGACTCAATCCATAGGTATATATGGTGGACTCTCATGGCAAAACTGGGTTTAAGGATATTTGGAAACACAAGTAGTATCTCTACTTGGTGCAAAGAATTTGGCTAGCATGAGAGGGAAAGGCAAGCTCAACATGTTGGATGATCCATGACAATATAATTTATTTCAGATGTAAGAAAACATAACCCATTACGTTGTCTTCCTTGTCCAATGTCAACTCTTTAGCATGTCATATTTTAATGAGTGCTCACAATCATAAAACATGTCCAAGATAGTATATTTATATGTGAAAACCTCTCTTTCATTATTACTTCCTATTAATTGCAACGATGACCAAAACTATGTTTATCAACTCTCAACAACTTTTATTCATCATACTCTTTATATGTGAAGTCATTACTCTCCATAAGATCCATATGATCCCTTTATTTCTTTTTATTCTTTCTCTTTTATTTTTATTCCCTCAAGATCATAGCAAGATAATCAAGCCCTTAACTCAACACTAATATTTATTATATATAGCTCATGAACTCGATTACATAGAAGGATCATAAAGCAAAAACTCAAAACTAGATCATACTAAAACTTTATTCTACTAGATCAAGATATTACCAAAATGATCGAACTAAGAAAAACGGTAAAGATAAAAGTGTGATGGTGATACGATACCGGAGCACTCCCCCAAGCTTGGCAGTTGCCAAGGGGAGTGCCCATACCCAATACTCAGTTCTTCTTTGTTGGTGAAGAAGGTGTTGGTGATGATGGATAGTCGCACATCGAGCGTAGGAGGTCCTCCAATTTGCGGATAATGCCCTTGAGTGTGACGATATGCTCCTTCAACAAAATATTTTCACTTGTGAGATACTTGTTTTGAATGCGAGCTAACTCAATCATCTTGAAAGCTTCAATCTCCAACGGGGTAAAGATATTGTGATGAGGTTGAAGGATGTCTTCGTCTACTACTGCCTGAACTTGATCCCCCATGGCCTTCTTGATCCCATCATCCTTGTTGATCTCTCCGGGCTCTTCTCGCTTCAGCTCTATCTTCATTAGCCAAGCATCGTTGCCCTCATTGTTGGAGGAGGAGGGAGACGACATGATGCATGGCCTTGAAAACCCTGGCAGAAAACAGCTCGAAACAAAAACATGAGATATTTGCGTTGTACGGTGATCAAAACCTTTGGGAGATTAAATAATGAATTTTTACCGACCAAAAGAAGCATCGTGCAAGAAAACGGAGTCCGGAGAGCACACGAGGTGCCCATGAGGCAGGGGGCGCGCCTAGGGGGTAGGGCGCGCCCTCCACCCTCGTGGAAGTCTTGTGTCCTTCCCGGACTACTTCTTATTTTCCTATTTTCTTAAATAATCCAAAACTGAGAAAAAATGCTATTAGAACTTTTTTGGAGTCGGTTTACTTACCGTACCACGTACCTACTCCTTTTCGGAGTCTGAAACGTTCTGGAAAGTGTCACTTATGTACTCCTCCGGAATTATGGTGTCAATAACATTGGTTTCAATATTTATGGGATTACCTGAGATATAATGTTTGATTCTTTGACCGTTCACCACCCTCGGATTTGTGCCTTCGAAGTTGTTGATTTTTATGGCACCGGAATGATAGACCTCCTCAATGACGTAAGGACCTTCCCATTTAGAAAGAAGTTTTCTTGCAAAAATTCTTAAAAGGGAGTTGTATAACAATACATAATCACCTTCATTAAACTCACATTTTTGTATCCTTTTGTCATGCCATCTTTAAATTTTTCTTTAAACAGTTTGGCATTCTCATAGGCATGGGTTCTCCATTCATCAAGTGAGCTAATGTCAAAAAGCCTCTTCTCACCGGCAAGTTTGAAATCATAATTGATCTCTTTAATGGCCCAATATGCCTTATGTTCTAGTTCAAGAGGTAAGTGACATGCTTTTCCATAAACCATTTTATATGGAGACATACCCATAGGATTTTTGTATGCAGTTCTATAAGCTCATAATGCATCATCAAGTTTCTTGGACCAATTCTTTCTAGATCTATTAACAGTCTTTTGCAAAATTAATTTAAGCTCTCTATTACTCAATTCTACTTGACCACTAGACTGTGGGTGATATGGAGGTGCAATTCTATGATTAACATCATACTTAGCAAGCATTTGACGGAAAGCACCATGAATAAAATGTGAACCACCATTAGTCATGAAATATCTAGGGACTCCAAACCTCGGAAAAATAACTTCTTTAAGCATCTTAATAGAGGTGTTATGATCATCACTACTAGTTGGAATAGCTTCTACCCACTTAGTAACGTAATCAACAACAACTAAAATATGTGTATACCCATTAGAGGAAGGAAACAGTCCCATATAATCAAAGCCCAAACATCAAATGGTTCAATAACAAGTGAATAATTCATATGCATTTCTTGACGTCTACTAATGTTACCAATTCTTTGACATTCATCACAAGATAAGACAAACTTACGGGAATCTTTGAAGATAGTAGGCCAATAAAAACCGGATTGCAATACCTTATGTGCAGTTCTATCTCCAGCATGGTGTCCTCCATAAGCCTCAGAGTGACACTTGCGTAGGATCTGTTCCTGTTCATGCTTAGGTACACAACGTCTAATAACACCATCTACTCCTTCTTTATAAAGGTGTGGGTCATCCCAAAAGTAATGTCTTAAATCATAGAAAAACTTTTTCTTTTGCTGGTATGTGAAACTAGGTGGTACAAATTTAGCAACAATATAATTAGCATAATCAGCATACCATGGAGCAGTACGAGAAACATTTATGATAGCTAATTGTTCATCAGGAAAGCTATCATTAATAGGCAGTGGGTCATCAAGAACATTCTCTAACCTAGACAAGTTGTCTGCAACGGGGTTCTCAGCTCCCTTTCTATCAATAATATGCAAATCAAATTCTTGTAGCAGGAGAACCCATCTAATAAGTCTAGGTTTAGCATCTTTCTTTTCCATAAGATATTTAATAGCAGCATGATCAGTGTGAACAGTTACTTTAGAGTCAACAATATAAGGCCTGAATTTATCACAAGAAAATACAACCGCTAAAAATTCTTTTTCAGTAGTAGCATAATTTCTCTGGGCATTGTCCAGAGTCTTACTAGCATATTGGATAACATTTAATTTCTTATCAACCCTTTGTCCTAAAACAACCCCTACAGCATAATCACTAGCATCACACATAATTTCAAATGGTAAATTCCAATCAGGTGGCTGAACAATAGGTACAGAAATCAAAGCTTTCTTAAGTATTTCAAATGCTTCTACACAATAATCATCAAAGACAAAAGGAATATCTTTTTGTAAGAGATTAGAGATTTTAGAGAAGTCCTTAATGAACCTCCTATAAAATCCGGCATGACCAAGGAAACTTCTTATACCTTTAATGTCCTTAAGACACGACATCTTTTCAATAGCATCAACTTTAGCTTTATCAACTTCAATACATCTTTCAGAAATTTTATGCCCCAAGACAATACCTTCATTAACCATAAAGTGGCACTTCTCCCAATTCAAGACAAGATTAGTTTCTTCACATCTCTGCAAAACTTGATCAAGGTTGCTTAAGCAATCATCAAAAGAAGTTCCATATACGGAAAAATCATCCATGAATACCTCAATAATCTCTTCACAAAAGTCAGAGAATATAGCAGTCATACATCTTTGAAAGGTAGCAGGTGCATTGCATAAACCAAAAGGCATACGCCTATATGCAAAGGTACCGAAAGGACAAGTAAAAGTGGTCTTTTCATGATCCTCTTTTGACACAGGTATTTGAGAGAAACCAAAATAACCATCAGGAAAGCAAAAATGTGTATGTTTGGATAGTATTTCTAGCATTTGATCAATAAAAGGTAAAGGGTAGTGATTCTTTTTAGCAGCTTTATTTAATTTGCGGAAATCAATTACCATTCTATAACCTGTAACAATTCTTTGTGGGATTAATACATCTTTATCATTAGGAACAACAGTAATACCTCCTTTCTTAGGGACACAATGGACAAGACTTACCCACTGACTATCAGCAACGGGATAAATTATACCTGCCTCCAGAAGCTTTAGTATTTCTTTTCTTACCACTTCTTTCATCTTAGGATTTAACCGTCGTTGGTGATCAACAACCGGTTTCGCGTCTTTCTCCAATTTTATTTTGTGTTGGTATAGAGTGAGACTAATGCCCTTAAGATCATCAAGAGTATATCCAATAGCAGCACAGTGCTTCTTCAGAGTTTTCAATAATTTCTTTTCTTCATGCTCTGAAAGGTTACACTAATAATAACATGATATATCTCTTTCTCATCAAGATAAGCATATTTAAGAGTATCAGGTATTTAAGAGTATCATGTAAAGGTTTAAGCTCAAACATGGGGTCACCCTTGGGTGAAGGGGGATCCCCTAAAATCTCAACAGGAAAGTTGTGTTTCAAAATAGGTCCATGTTTAAAGAATACTTCATCTATTTCCCTTCTTTCATTCATAAACATATAATTTTCATGGTCTAGCAAATATTGTTCTAAAGGATCATTAGGAGGCACGACAATAGAGGTGTTCGCACACGAACACGTCACCGTGTACCTCCAACACCGAGGGTGATGCACCGCAGCTCACGTCAAAGGAGACCCGTCTGGAAGCGCGGTACGCAAGCAATCCGGCGGGTGCTTTTGAGGACCCGAAACCCCACACGCCCGGGAGGGACCCCGTCAGGGCTTGCGGCGGCTATGGGCTCCCTAGGTTGACCTGATCGCCCCTAGGGCCTCGAGGTTCGCCGCCCTGCAAACGAAGAACGAATGAAGAATGAGGAAGAAGAAGAACAAGGGAGAGAGATAAAGGTAAAGGTAAAAAGATGATATATTGATAGATCGATTGTGTGTTGTTTCAATCGGCCGTCAACCCAACATATATAAGAGGCGGCTGGACTTCCCGTACAAGCAAAGGATTTATCTAGGCTTTCCTTACAAAAAAATTACATCAATTCATGTCCAAAATCCTAGTCAAATTCGGACTGGTTTTATCTGAACTTTCCAAAATTGTTCGGTTTAAACTGGTTGTACTTTGAGGGTCCTTTTTGTGCTGACAAACGACCTAGGATGGAAACGAGCCCAAAAGAAATCTTGACCGTTTCGAAGAGACGAATAACTTTCATGTTGAACGTTTTTTCATCACAGGTCATCTCGAGGATCAAATCACTCGTGCAAGACAGCTAATTATTCACGCAGCACATCAGACATACCCACATATGTGTCTGGTTCCGGGCGTCATATTTTTGCTCACTGGAGGGTCGCGCTGTGCTGGCTCTAACTTTTTCATATGACCTCGGATTGAGACAATCTTTATATCAAAACCGATCGTTTCGACGAGACGAAGACAATTCATGTAGACCAGTTTTCAATATGGGGCAGTCTTGAGGGCGTAATCAGCCGAATAGTGTTATGAATACAAAATCTAAGTACTTCGAACACAACTTCGGCCTTCGAGATGAGACCGGATGACTATGTACCAAATATCAAAGTTCTTCCTTTTGACGATACGAAACTTTCTCACTTTGAGCACTTCTCCATTTGAGGCCATCTTAATTAAGTTCTTCGCCGTGCCAACATCTGGTGTCAACACATGCCCCCCAGTTTTTCGGCAAACTTGTGTGCCGAAAAATAACTTGCACGATGCTTTTCCTAAGGACGATGTCAACACTCCATTGGCCATTTTATGTGCTTAGGACGATAAGTATATATCGGCCATTTGGATTAGCAACAAAAGTAAAGCTAATCAAACATATGATGATTTGGTAATACCCTTTCATGATGTAAGAAATTATATTGCATCCATGGTTTAAAATAAGCCCATTGAGGGTAACCAATCATACCTGATGAGAAATTCCATGGCATAGGCATCAACAACATTGTTGAAGAAAATGGATAATGTGTGGACTGAAGATGTTGAAACCTTCGACTTGGTCCTTCATAGTTTTCACTCTTTTCCTTCTTCACATTTGCTGCACTCCTTGTAAAGGAAGCTTGCACATAATTCTTATTTTGAATACTTCCTTTGGGAACCCATGCCATATTCCTTTCTTCAAGTTCTTGTGCACTAAGTTTTTGTAATTTCTTCTTTTGCCAATATTATAAGCCGAGTGGGCACCCTGGCTGTGATTTTGTTTGAAGCAATGGCAATTCTTGCTTTAACATGTGCACTCTCAACTTCTTCTCTTCATATTTGGTACTTGATTGACTTGCCTCATCGCCATTAGTAGCCAATGTCAATACTTTAATTGGCTCCTTCTCATTTGAGATCAAATCTGAAGTAGCACTCTTACGGCCATCTTTTTAACACGATAAATTTGTTTGACCACCTCTTTCTTGTTCCTTGAGCTCCGAACCGATTCCTTATGATTGAAACGGTCTTTGACATGTGATTGTTCAAATGTTGATCTTTTTGGAGCTGCATAATGTTTGTGAGATGGTCTAAAATAAGATGAAGAATGCGCCCTTGTATCATACTTGTCCCACGGTGGATATGGATTTACATGATCATAGGAAGGTATCCATGGCATTGGCATTGGCGGCACAAAATATGGATATGAATATACCGCATTAGAATTCTCATTTTGCCAATACCAATCCTCGGGTTTGCGCCTAGGGGGTGATCATGATGCTTTTCCATTAGTTGGCTGATAAGCACTTTTCTCTTCACTCTTCTTTTGATATTTATCTAATAATTGTGCAAAAGTGACCTTGGATTTCTTGCACTTGTGCTTATTGCGGCCTTTATCTCCTTTGTCTTGACTTGCATCGATCTTTGGATTTTCTTTTTGCCCCCCAGTCCTTGGCGTCTTCATTGTATCTTCGATAGAACTCATGCCTTCAAGAATATTTTCATTGTGCTCTTGAACAATTTTTTTACTTGAAAGCTTGATCCCATCACCTGTATTTTTTACCTTCTCATCTTTAAAGGAATCGTCTTGAAGTAGCCGATTCAAAAACCTATTTCCATTAGGACCAATCAGAATAGACTGGTCATCCCTTGGTGTTTCAAAAAAATTTAATAGTCCTTTATCAATGGCCGATTTAACTATTTGACAAAACATGTTGCAATCCTCAAAATTATGCTTGGACGAATCATGCAACTTGCAATACATTCGTCCTTGGATTGATGGCTTCACATGGTGATCAAGAACTTTAATGTAATTATTTTTCAGCAACAAATCAAATATTTGATCACACATGCTTGAATTGAAGGTATACTTCTTATTTTCTAGCCGATCTTGGTGTGCAAAAGGCTTTGGAGTTGAGCAAACGAATGGTTCAGATTTAGAATCTCCCCATTCGGCTATGCATTGTGTTTTACACCCTAACTCCGATGTATTTGGATAAGATATTATATTAGCATCGGATTTTTCAAAAGAATTTGACCTTGGCTTTAAATTTCTGAAACAAAAATAGTTGGTATACACATGTCTCAATTGAGACCAAGTGCAAGCCAAGTAAGAAACAAGCAAAGCTACCCAATTAGATATGAAATTCTGATAAAGCAATGGGGAAAACTTTGGCTACAATAATAGGTCACTATCGGTCTTTATAAATGGCACAATAGACTGACCGATATGTTCTATAACAGTTTTATTGCTAACAAGTAAATTTCCCTTCGTCATTGATCTTTCAAAATTACTTATGAGAATTTCTCTTATAGAAGCATCAATAATAAAGCTGCAACCAAATCGGAAGATAGGTAAATCACTTGCTAGACATACCTTTTCAAACATGTTGGGAGAGCATGATGGTTGCGTTACTTGAACGATAGGTTCTTCCTCTTTCGAATAGCTCCCCAACACCTTGTCATCCTGTTTTTGCATACGTAATATTTGATTCGGTCTTTTGAATAGCCGAATTAACTTTATTATCCGAATCATCATCTTTTTTGATAATTCTATCCACACCCAATGCTTTCTCTTTTTGGCATAATCTAGCTTGGACTGCAGTAGAATTAATAGGCTTTCCCTCTTTTATTAATTCATGTAGAACAATATTGCATTCATCCCAAAAAGACGTAAGATTTTTCTTAATGACCCAATCTGGATAGAATTGCCCCCCGACACTTTTAGACTCTTTCGGTCATGATATGTCACCGAAATTCTGTAATTGTGTTGGGGGGACATGATATGCCACGGTAGTAGGTGAAGGTATTTGTGCTCCTGTAGAAGTTTCACTTATTCGGCCATGACCATGAAGGTGGGGAGCCGAATTATGGACATCAACAGTTGCGTATGGTGCCAGAAAATTAGTAGCATGAGGTGTAGCATATGATGTTTGAGGGTAATTGGCCGAATAACTAGTAGTAGCATGGCCAATTCCCCTATCCACCAGCACGTTTGGATTAACAAACTTCAAGTTATTTGCCGATGAATAAAAAGTTGAAACACTTTGTTGCATCCTATTGGAAGTTCCTACATGGGGTATCTCAACTTGATTAACCGAACTCATCATGTTGTTCATCGACATATATATTTGTGGGGTTGCCGATGCATGGGAGTTGGGATACATATGTTGCATGTTGCTGAAATTATATGAAGTTGAAGCATGAAGATTATTCTGAATCAGCTGTTGCACATAATTAGATACATTATTGATAAAACTAGGGCTAGCCGATACATTATGCTCATTAGACGATCTAGCAACAACATATGCATTATTTGCATCTGCATAAGTGAAGTGGGTATTCATATTACCTTTGTAGATGTCAAACCCTAGATGACGATCTCTTCGTAGCAAGAATGGGCCGGAGGCCGTTCAACGCTTCGTCCCCAGCGGAGTCACCAAAAAGTGTGTTCGCACACGAACACATCACCGTGTACCTCCAACACCGAGGGTGATGCACCGCAGCTCACGTCGAAGGAGACCCGTCCGAAAGCACGGTACGCAAGCAATCCGGCGGGTGCTTTTGAGGACCCGAAACCCCACACGCCCGGGAGGGACCCCATCAGGGCTTGCGGCAGCTATGGGATTCCCTAGGTCGACTTGATCGCCCCTAGGGCCTCGAGGTTCACCGCCCTGCAAACGAAGAACGAACGAAGAACGAGGAAGAAGAAGAACAAGGGAGAGAGACAAAGGTAAAGGTAAAAAGATGATATATTGATAGATCGATTGTGTGCTGTTTCAATCGGCCGTCACCCCCAACATATATAAGAGGTGGCTGGACTTACCGTACAAGCAAAGGATTTATCTAGGCTTTCCTTACAAGAAAATTATATCAATTCACGTCCAAAACCCTAGTCAAATTCGGACTGGTTTTATCCGAACTTTTCAAAACTGTTCGGTTTAAACTGGCTGTACTTTGAGGGTCCTTTTTGTGGTGACAAACAACCTCGGATGGAAACGAGCCCAAAAGCAATCTTGACCGTTTTGACGAGACGAACAACTTTCGTGTTGAACGTTTTTTCATCAGAGGTCATCTCGAGGGTCAAATCGCTCGTGCAAGACAGCTAATTATTCACGCAGCACATCAGACATATCCACATATGTGTCTCGTTCCGGGCGTCATATTTTTGCTCACTGGAGGGTCGCGTTGTGCGGGCTCTAACTTTTGCATATGACCTCAGATTGAGACGATCTTTATATCAAAATTGATCGTTTCGACGAGACGAAGACAATTCATGTAGATCAGTTTTCAATATGGGACAGTCTTGGGGGCATAATCAGCCAAATAGTGTTCTGAATACAAAATCTAAGTACTTCGAACACAACTTCAGCCTTAGAGATGAGACCGTATGACTATTGCCCAAATATCAAAGTTTTTCCTTTTGACAATATGGAACTTTCTCACTTTGAGCACTTCTCCATTTGAGGTCATCTTAATTAAGTTCTTCGCCGTGCCAACATCTGGTGTCAACAAGAGGCAAGATCACTAATTTCATCTTTACTAGGCATCTTTATCATGGGGTTGTCTATAAAATTTAGAAAAATTAAACTCATGAGACATATCCCCCAAACCAATAGCAACTACATCCCTTTTGCAGTCTATCCTAGCATTAACAATATTCAAGAAGGGTCTACCAAATATAATGGGACAAAAGTCATCTTGTGGGGAACCAAGAACAAGAAAATCAGCAGGGTATTTAACTTTCCCACACAAGACTTCAACATCTATAACAATCTCAACTGGTGAAATAGTGTCTCTATTGGCAAGTTTAATTGTAACATCAATCTCTTCTATCTCAGCAGGTGCAATATCATGCATAATTTCTTTGTATAAGGAATCAGGTATTGCACTTGCACTAGCACCCATATCACATAAGCCATGATAGCAATGATCTCCTATTTTTACAGAAATAACAGGCATGCCTACAACAGGTCTATGCTTATTTTTAGTATCAGGTCTAGCAATTCTAGCAGCTTCATCACAGAAGTAAATAACATGCCCATCAATATTATCAGCCAAGAGATCTTTAACCATAGCAATATTAGATTCAACTTTAATTTGCTCAGGGGGTGTAAGTGTTCTAGTGTTACTCTTACGAACCACAGTTGAAGCTTTAGCATGATCCTTCATTCTAATAAGGAAAGGTGGTTTCTCAATAGAAGCAGTAGGAACAATAGGATCAACATTATAAGTGATAGTATTTTCTTCAACTTTAATAGGTTCAACTACTTTTACTTAAATGGGAGGATTATATTTATACCACTTCTCCTTAGGGAGATCAACATGAGTAGCAAAGGATTCACAAAAAGAAGCTACTATCTCAGAGTCAAGTCCATATTTAGTGCTAAATTCATGGAAAACATCGGTATCCACAAAAGATTTAATGCAATCAAAATTAGGTGTTATACCTGACTCCTTACCTTCAGAGTTGCGTTTAATTCTTCAGAGTTGCGTTTAATTCTTTCCAATAAATCCCATTTGAATTCAACAGTCTTCATCATAAAAGATCCAGTACAAGAAGTATCGAGCATGGAGCAATTATTGAGAGAAAGCCGAGCATAATTTTTTTGAATAATAATTTCTCTTGAGAGCTCATGATTGGGGCATGAATATAACATTGACTTAAGCCTCCCCCAAGCTTGAGCGATGCTTTCTCCTTCGCGAGGCCAAAAATTATATATATAATTACGATCACGATGAACAAGATGCATAGGATAAAACTTCTGATGAAATTCCAATTTCAATTGGTTGTAGTTCCATGATCCCATATGATCACATAGCCTAAACCATGTCAATGCCTTTCCCTTCAGAGATAAATGTAATACCTTCTTCTTGATAACATCCTCGGGCATACCTGCAAGCTTAAATAATCCACGAACTTCATCCACATAGATTAGGTGTAAATCGGGATGTAATGTTCCATCTCCTGTAAAAGGATTAGCTAGTAGTTTCTCTATCATACCCAAAGGAATTTCAAAGTAAACATTTTCAGTAGGTTCAGTAGGTTGAGGAGCAACTCTTTTCTCTACTGGTCAGGGTGAAGATACCCCGAACAAGCCCCTCAAAGGATTATGTTCCATAGTAACAAGTGATAGTAAATTTCAGCACACTATATAATATTTCCTTGCCAAATTCCACTCACCAAAGGCGCTTCACTCCCCGGCAACAGCGCCAGAAAATAGTCTTGATGACCCACAAGTATAGGGGATCTATCGTAGTCCTTTCGATAAGTAAGAGTGTCGAACCCAACGAGGAGCAGAAGGAAATGATAAGCAGTTTTCAGCAAGGTATTCTCTGCAAGCACTACAATTATCGGTAGCAGGTAGTTTTGTGATAAGGTAATTTGTAATGGGTAACAAATAGTAAAAGCAAATAAGGTGCAGCAAGATGGCCCAATCCTTTTTGTAGCTAAGGACAAGGCTGGACAAATTCTTATATAAAGGAAAACGCTCCCGAGGACACATGGGAATTATCGTCAAGCTAGTTTTCATCACGCTCATATGATTCGCGTTCGGTACTTTGATAATTTGATATGTGGGTGGACCGGTGCTTGGGTGCAGCACTTCCTTGGACAGGCATCCCACTTATGATTAACCCCTCTTGCAAGCATTCGCAACTACAAAAGAAGTATTAAGGTAAACCTAACCATAGCATGAAACATATGGATCCAAATCAGCCCCTTACAAAGCAACTCATAAACTAGGGTTTAAGCTTCTGTCACTCTAGCAACCCATCATCTACTTATTACTTCCCAATGCCTTCCTCTAGGACCAAACAATGGTGAAGTGTCATGTAGTCGACGTTCACATGACACCACTAGAGGAAAGACAACATACATCTCATCAAAATATCGAATGAATACCAAATTCACATGACTACTTATAGCAAGACTTCTCCCATGTCCTCATGCACAAACGTAACTACTCACAAATCATATTCATGTTCATAATCATAGGGGTATTAATATTCATAAAGGATATAAACATATGATCTTCCACCAAATAAACCAACTAGCATCAACTACAATGAGTAATCAACACTATTAGCAACCCACAGGTACCAATTTGAGGCTTTGGGACAAAGATTGGATACAAGAGATGAACTAGGGTTTGAGATGAGATGGTGCTGGTGAAGATGTTGATGAAGATTGACCCCCTCCCGATGAGAGGATCGATGGTGATGACGATGGTGATAATTTCCCCCTCCCGGAGGGAAGTTTCCCCGGCAGAACAGCTCCGCCGGAGCCCTAGATTTGTTCCGCCAAGGTTCCGCCTCGTGGCGGCGGAGTTTCATACCGTGAGCTTGCTTATGATTTTTTCCAGGGTAAACGACTTCATATAGCAAAAGATGGGCACCGGAGGCCTGCGAGGGGGCCCATGAGGCAGGGTGGCACGCCCCCACCCTCGTGGATGGTGGGTGGCCCCCCTCTGGTTCTTCCTTCACCCAATATTTTTATATAGTCTGGAACATGCTCCCGTGAAGTTTCAAGACTTTTGGAGTTGTGCATAATAGGTCTCTAATATTTGCTCCTTTTCCAGCCCAGAATTCCAGCTGCCGACATTCTCCCTCTTCATGTAAACCTTGTAAAATAAGAGAGAATATGCATAAGTATTGTGACATAATGTGTGATAACAGCCCATAATGCAATAAATATCAATATAAAAGCATGATGCAAAATGGGCATATCAGAGAGTTGTTGGTGATGATGACGATGATGATTTCCCCCTCCGGGAGGGAAGTTCCCCTGGCAGAATCGCTCCGCCGGAGGGCAAAAGTGCTCCTGCCCAAGTTCCGCCTCGAGGCGGCAGCGCTTCGTCCCGAAAGTCCTCCTCTGATTTTTTCTAGGTCAAAACCACTTATATACCAGAAGATGGTCACTGGACGTGGGCCGAGGAGGCCACAAGCCCACAACCCACCAGGGTGCGCCAAGGGGCCTGGCACGCCCAGGTGGGTTGTGCCCACCTGGTGGCCCCCCTCTGGTGTTTATTGACTCCAATATTTCTTAAATAATCCATAAAAAATCTCCGTAAAGTTTCAGCCCGTTTGTAGTTGTGCAGAATATGTGGCCTGAGTAGCTTTTCCAGGTCCAGATTTCCAGCTGCTGGAATTCTCCCTCTTGGTGTGCTCCTTGCAAATTATGAGAGAAAAGGCATTAGAACTACTCCAAAAAGCATTATTATGGAAAAAAACATTATAAATAACAATAAGAAAACATGATGCAAGATGGACGTATCAACTCCCCCAAGCTTAGACCTCGCTTGTCCTCATGCGAAAACCGAAATCGAAAACATGTCCACATGCTTTGAGAGAGGGGTGTCGATAAAAACAAAATATGGACATAGAAGTATCATGTTGATTATTATAACAACAACGACATTAAACATAGGACTTTTATCATAGAACTTTTATCATATACTTCTCATGAAATAAGTAATAGTTCATCACACAATTGAAGTATAAAGCAAAAACTCTATTAGAAACCAACAAAGTATGTTCTCAGTCAACTTTGCAACTAAAATTCATCATCTTTTTAGGAAGGGTCACGTGTCAGAGCCTTTAGGCAAGTTCACATACTCAACCATCATATAGTCTTCTATAATTGCTAACACTCACTTTGTACCAATGAGCAAAATGTTTCAACCGGACACATAGAAACATAGGGGCTTATAGTTTCACCTCCCAACATGCTCACCCCAAGGGTGATGTCAACAATAATAACTCATGCTATCTATATTCAACTGGACATATGTGCCTAGATCTTTCCTCACCACATGATGCTTGCCAGAGAAAAATAAAAGGAATAGAGAGAAAACCTTTGACTCTTTGCATAAAAGTAAAATATAGGCCCTTCGCAGAGGGAAGCAGAGGTTGCCATGCGCTTATTCGTTTGTATGCTCAATCCCTTAGTGCAAGAGAACGTCATGTTGTATTGCCCCTTAAGATGACAACCTTTATTATGTAGTCCGTCGCTTTTATTTTTTGTCATCCAAGTTCGTACAACGCACAATTTTCTCTTACACTAAATGATCTCACACTTTTAGAAGCAATTTTTATTGCCTTTTTGCATCGATGACAACTTACCTGAGGGATCTTTCTCAATCCCTAGGTAGGTATAGTGGACTCTTGAAAAAGATTAAGGGTTTTTTGATGCACAAGTAGTATTCTACTTAGTACATAATTTTTGGCTAGCAAAGATAGGGGCAAGCATCACATGTTAAAGGATCTATGACAATATGACTTCTATGTGAATATAAACAAAGATAAACCATTAAGTTGTCTTCCTTGTCCAGCGTCAACAATTTTGGCATATAATATTTTGATGAGGGCTCACAATCACAAAAGATTTCTAGGATAGTATATCTATATGTGAATCTTCTCTTCCCTTATTAATTCTTTCAAGAGTTGCATCATTGACTAATGTTATGTTTGTCAATTTCTAATAAAATTTTGTACCTATACTTTTCCTTATGTGGCACCATCACCTGCCATAGGATTAGTATATAATCTTTTCATTATTTATTTCCTTTCTTTATTTATTTCCTTTCTCTTTTTCTTTCTTTCTTTCTCTATTTATTTCTTTCTTATTTGCAGCATGAAAGTAAAGAAAGCAAAAACTAAAACTACTCATTATATAACTTGCACATGTTTACAAGGATAGATCACTAAGCAAACTCTCAAAAGAAGAAACGATCGAACTAAACTTTATTTCATCTGAAAGCAAAAGATTGAACTAAGATAAATAAAAGCAAAAAGATAGTGGGATGATATGATACCGGGGCACCTCCCCAAGCTTGGCGGAAGCCAAGGGGAGTGCCCATACCTGATACTCAATTCTCCTTTCGTTGGTGAAGGGGATGATGGCGGTGATGAAGGAGAGATCTTGTCCTTGTAGAAGCTTGAAGAGACCATAGTAGATGGAATCTCATAGAAAACAACAAGGAAAAAGAGAACAAAGGATTTCTCCGCAATATGGTGATCAACATGTTCGGGAAGTATATATAGAATTTTTATCTTGCAGGACAAGTATATGGTAGAAAAACGGAGCACAGGAGGTGTCCCAGGTGGGCACAACCCACCTGGGCACGCCCTGGTGTCTTGTGCCCACCAGGGTACGCTTCCTGGGAGTTTCTTTATTTCCAAAAATTTAAAATATTCCAAAACTGATAAAAATATTTTTGTAGATTTTTCGGAGTCCGTTTACTTACCGTATCACGTACCTCCTTATTTTCACGATTCTGGAGTGTTCCGGAAGGACTCTTTTATGTGTTCTTCCGATGCGAAGTTTGGATAATATTACTTTCAACATTAATAGGTGTACCTGAGATATAATGCTTTATTCGCTGCCCATTGAAAACCATCGGGTTAGTGCGTTCAAAATTATTTATTTTGATGGCTCCAGACCGGTAAACCTCGTCGATGACATAGGGGCCTTTCCATTTCGAGAGGAGCTTCCCTGCAAAAAATATAAAATGAGAGTTGTACAAAAGAACATATTCTCCAACTTTAAGCTCACGCTTTTGGATTGTTTTGTCATGCCATCTTTTTACTTTTTCTTTGAATAACATTGCATTTTCATAAGCTTGGGTTCTCCATTCATCTAATGAGCTTATATCAAATAACCTCTTTTCACCAGCAAGTTTGAAATCATAACTGAGTTCTGATACTGTCGGTGGGAAACGACACCTATGGGGTCACTGGGATCCCTTCTATGGTTGGCGGGCGCGGGGTTGTGCAAAGAGCGGGTCTGGTGGTCAACACACAAATCGTTTACCCAGGTTCGGGCCACGGAGACGCGTAAAACCCTAGTCCTGCTTTGATGTGTATTTAGGTGTTGTGGTGTTCTTGAACTAGCTGCGGTGGCTCTCTAGTCCAAAAGATCTGAATCCCCCTCTAGTATGCCTCGAGCCTCCTTTTATAGACAAAAGGGGTCGCCACAGTGGCACACAGGAGGTGGAAAGGTGTACAGGGGCTAAGTATATCCCCTGGCATCACCGGACAGGCGCATTTAATGCACTACCGACGTGCCCCTCTTGCTTTATTGGGGACAGCAAAGAAGCTCATCCTAGCTGTCGTTGCCTCGCCTGGCTCCGATGCGCGTCCAAGCTGACGAGGTGTTGTAGCGCCATGTTGGCTGGCTGCTGGGCTGGCGCGGTGGTGGAGCCTTCACGAAGATCTGCATGCCACCATGCAGGTGCTTGCTGAGTTGGTGTAGAGCCCGCGCGCTACCACATAGATGCCTGCCCAGCTGGTCGAGCTGACAGCTGTATGGGAGCGGCGGTGGAGTCTTTGTCAGACGCGGGCTTGGCTGCGACCCTGCAGGAGTCCTCGGCAAGGATCTTGCCAAGGGCCCAGCAAGGGTCTCGCTGCGGCACCGCGGTCGTCCCCGGCAAGGATCTTGCCGGAGGTCTCATGGATTTCCTCGACAAGGATCTCGCCAAGGATCATCGTCTTCTGGTCCTCATCTGATCTTGTATATCTATGATCTCTACAAAGATCTGCATGCCACCACGGAGGTGCCTCCCGAGCCTTGGTTCCAATATGGTGTGGGAACCCCTTGGGCTCAAGGGTGGCGCGCTCTGCTGGTGTCAGGCAAGTTGCCCCAGCAAGGATCTTGCCGAGGCTGCGGAAGCCACCCTGGCAAGGGTCTTGCTGGGGGAGTCCACCTCGCTCTCTTGCTCTCTTTGCGTCTCTCGTCTTGGCGTTGCTTTGGTCGTCTTGTGCTCCGGCATCCCTCCTCTGCCCTACTTAGTGTGGCCGTGGGCGCGGCTCTGACTGCTCGTGCACAACTAAAGGGGTGCAAAAGGAGAGCCCCTACTTTTGTACACCAACAGATACTTCTCCAACGTATCTATAATTTCTGATTGTTCCATGCTATTATATTATCTGTTTTGGATGTTTAATGGGCTTTAATATGCTCTTTTATATTATTTTTGGGACTAACCTATTAACCAGAGGCCCAGTGCTAGTTTCTGTATTTTTTGCCGATTTTAGAGTTTCACAGAAAAGGAATACTAAATGGAATCCAAACGGAATGAAACCTTCGAGATGATCTTTCTTGGATCGAAAGCAAACCAGAAGACTTGGAGTTGAAGTCTGGAACTCCGCGAGGCGGCCATGAGGCAGGAGGGCGTGCCCCCCACCCTCGTGGGCCCCATGTAGCTCCACCGACGTACTTCTTTCACCTATATATACTCTTATACCCTAGATCGATCAGACAGAGCCACGAAACCACTTTTCCACCGCCGCAACCTTCTATACCCGTGAGATCCTATCTTGGGGCCTTTTCCGGCGATCTGCCGAAGGGGGAATCGATCATGGAGGGCTTCTACATCAACACCATAGCCTCTCCGATGAAGCGTGAGTAGGTTACCACAGACCTTTGGTTCCATAGTTATTAACTAGATGGCTTCTTCTCTCTCTTTGATTCTCAATACAAAGTTCTCCTCGATGTTCTTGGAGATCTATTCGATGTATTACTCTTTTACGGTGTGTTTGCCGACATCTGATGAATTGTGGGTTTATGAACAATATTATCTATGAATATTATTTGGTTCTTCTCTGAATTCTTATATGCATAATTTGATAACTTTGCAAGTCTCTTCAAATTATCGGTTTAGTTTGGCCTACTAGATTGATCTCTCTTGCAATGGGAGAAGTGCTTAGCTTTGGGTTCAATCTTGCGGTGTCCTTTCCCAGTGACAGTAGGGGCAGCAAGGCACGTATTGTATTGTTGCCATCAAGGATAAAAAGATGGGGTTTATATCATATTGTTTAAGTTTATCCCTCTACATCATGTCATCTTGCTTAAAGCGTTACTCTGTTCTTATGGACTTAATACTCTAGATGCATGCTGGATAGCGGTCAATGTGTGGAGTAATAGTAGTAGATGCAGAATCGTTTCGATCTACTTGACACGGATGTGATGCCTATATCCATGATCATTGCCTTAGATATCTTCATAACTATGCACATTTCTATCAATTGCTCGGCAGTAATTTGTTCACCCACCATAATACAAGCTATCTTGAGAGAAGCCACTAGTGAAACTTATGGCCCCGGGGTCTCTTTCTTATTATATTGCATCTCTTTTATTTACATTGCATCTCGTTTACTATTTTGCAATCTTTACTTTCCAATCTATACAACAAAAATACCAAAAATATTTACTTTACTATCTCTATCAGATCTCACTTTTGCGAGTGACCATGAAGGGACTGACAACCCCTTTATCGCGTTGGTTGCAAGGTTCTTGATTGCTTGTGCAGGTACTAGGTGACTTGTGCATTGTCTCCTACTGGATTGTTACCTTGGTTCTCAAAAACTGAGGCAAATACTTACGCTACTTTGTTGTGTCACACTTTCCTCTTCAAGGGAAAACCAACGCATGCTCAAGAGGTAGCAAGAAGGATTTCTGGCGCCGTTGCCGAGGAGATCTATGCCAAGTCAAGACATACCAAGTACCCATCATAAACTCTTCTCCCTCACATTACATTATTTGCCATTTGCCTCTCGTTTTCCTCTCCCCCACTTCTAAAACGATTTTCGAAAACCTTTGCCTTTTCTCTGCCCTTCTTTAGTTCGTCTCTTTTTGCTTGCTTCTTGTGTTCTTGGGTGTTAGTGTGCCTGTTTGCTTTGATGACTCTGCCAAAAGGCATTGATTCTCACCTCAGAAGGTTGGAAGAAATTGAAAACAACATTAGAAGATTTATGTCTTTGCAATTTGAGCATAATAATTTCTTTAGAAACGAGCTTAAAGAACAAAAAAGTTTTATGGAGTACATGAATAAAGAGCTCCATGATATGTCTAAGGAATTTTATGGTTTGAAATCTCAGTTTGCTCATCTTGAAAAATTAGTAGGCCAAATTTCGGATAAGCAAGCCACCTTAGTTAATAAGATGGCCACTAAACCGGAAGATCTAGATGATAATAATGATGAAGATCTAAAAGTGATTGATGTGACTCCTATTAAAACTTTGTTTTCCAATATGAATCTTGATAAAGATGGGACTGGAGATGAGTCGACTTTAGTTAAAAGGCGTCCCAATGATTCGGAGTATTTAGATCTTGATGCAAAAATTAATAAAAGTGGGATTGAAGAGGTCAAAACTTTACATAACAATGAACCCACTATTTTGGATTTCAAGGAATTTAATTGTGATAATTGCTCTTTGATAGATTGTATTTCCTTGTTGCAATCCATGTTAAATTCTCCTCATGCTTATAATCAAAATAAAGCTTTTACTAAACATATCATTGATGCTTTAATGCAATCCTATGAAGAAAAGCTTGAACTAGAAGTTTCTATCCCTAGAAAACTTTATGTTGAGTGGGAACCTACTATTAAAATTAAGATTAAAGATTATGAATGTTATGCTTCGTGTGATTTGGGTGCTAGTGTTTCCACGATCCCAAAAACTTTGTGTGATGTGCTAGGTTTCCGTGAATTTGATGATTGTTCTTTAAATTTCCATCTTACGAATTCCACCATTAAGAAACCTATGGGAGGGATTAATGATGTTCTTATTGTTGCAAATAGGAATTACGTGCCCGTAGATTTCATTTTTCTTGATATAGATTGAATCCTACATGTCCTATTATTCTTGGTAGACCTTTCCTTAGAACGATTGGTGCAATTATTGACATGAAAGAAGGAAATATTAGATTGCAATTTCCGTTAAGGAAAAGCATGGAACACTTTCCTAGGAAGAAAATTAAATTACCTTATGAATCTATTATGAGAGCCACTTATGGATTGCATACCAAAGATGACAGTACCTAGATCTATTATTGTTTTTATGGCTAGCTAGGGGCGTTAAAGGATAGCGCTTGTTGGGAGGCAACCCAATTTTATTTTTGTTCTTTGCTTTTTGCTCCTGTTTAGTAATAAATAATTCATCTAGCTTCTGTTATAATTGTGTTTTTTATGTTTTAGTTAGTGTTTGTGCCAAGTAAAGTCTTTAGGATCTTCTTGGGTGATTGTTGTTTGATCTTGCTGATAAAAACAGAAAGTATGCGCTCACGAAAATAATTATCATTTTTTTACCAGAGAGCGATAAAATACCAATTACAACTGCAGTAGATCATTATACTTTTTGTCCCGGTCGTCCTAATTTTTTAGAATTTTTGGAGTTACAGAAGTATTCAAAACCTCCAGATTGCTATAGACTGTTCTGTTTTGACAAATTCTGTTTTTCGCGTGTTGTCTGCTTATTTTGATGCATCTATGGCTAGTATCGGGGGGTATGAACCATAGATAAGTTGGAATACAGTAGGTTTAACACCAATATAAATAAAGAATGAGCTCATTACAGTACCTTAAAGTGGTGGTTTATTTTCTAATACTAACAGAGCTCATGAGATTTTCTGTTGAGTTTTGTGTTGTGAAGTATTCAAGTTTTTGGCTAAAGATTCGATGGATTTTGGAATAAGGAGTGACAAGAGCATAAGCTTGGGGATGCCCAAGGCACCCCAAGGTAAAATTCAAGGACAACCAAAAGCCTAAGCTTGGGGATGCCCCGGAAGGCATCCCCTCTTTCGTCTTCATCTATCGGTAACTTTACTTGAGGCTATATTTTTATTCACCAGATGATATGTGTTTTGCTTGGAGCGTCTTGTATGATTTGAGTCTTTGCTTTTTAGTTTACCATAATCATCCTTGTTGTACACACCTTTTGGGAGAGACACGCATGAATCGAATTTATGAGAATACTCTATGTGCTTCACTTATATCTTTTGAGCTAGATAATTTTGCTCTAGTGCTTCACTTATATCTTTTTAGAGCATAGTGGTGGTTTTATTTTATAGAAATTATTGATCTCTCACGCTTCACTTATATTATTTTTGTTGGGGAACGCAGTAATTTCAAAAAAAAATCTATGCACACGCAAGATCTATCATGGTGATGCATAGCAACAAGAGGGGAAGAGTGTTGTCCACGTACCCTCGTAGACCATAAGCAGAAGCGTTATGACAACGCGGTTGATGTAGTCGTACGTCTTCACGATCCGATCGATCCTAGTACCGAAAGTATGGCACCTCTGCGATCTGCACATGTTCGGCTCGGTGATGTCCCATGAACTCTCGATCCAGCTGAGTGTCCAGGGAGAGCTTCGTCGGCACGACGGCATGATGACAGTGATGATGAAGCTACCGACGCAGGGCTTCGCCTAAGCACTACAACGATATGACGAGGTGGATTATGGTGGAGGGGGGCACCACACACGGCTAAGAGATCAATGATCAACTCGTGTGTCTATGAGGTGCCCCCCTCCCCCGTGTATAAAGGAGTGGAGGAGGGGGGAGGGTCGGCCCTCTATGGCGTGCCCTAGGGGAGTCCTACTCCCACCGGGAGTAGGCTTTCCCCTTCCAAGTAGTAGGAGTAGGAGAGAAGGAAGGGAAGGAGAGAAGGAAGGAAGGGGGGCACCCAATTCAGATTGGGCTAGGGGGGCGCGCCTCCCTCCTTTCCCCTTCCTCTCCTCTATTCCACAAAGGCCCAATAAGGCCCATATACTCCCCAAGGGGTTCCGGTAACCTCCCGGTACTCCGGAAAATGCCCGAACTTATCCGGAACCATTCCGATGTCCAAACATAGGCTTCCAATATATCAGTCTTTATGTCTCGACCATTTCGAGACTCCTCGTCATGTCCGTGATCAAATCCGGGACTCCGAACTACCTTAGGTACATCAAAACACATAAACTCATAATATCTATCGTCACCGAACGTTAAGCGTGCGGGCCCTACGTGTTCGAGAACTATGTAGACATGACCGAGACTCATCTCCGGTCAATAACCAATAGTGGAACCTGGATGCTCATATTGGTTCCTACATATTCTACGAAGATCTTTATCGGTCAAACCGCACAACAATATACGTTGTTCCCTTTGTCATCGGTATGTTACTTGCCTGAGATTCGATCGTCGGTATCTCAATACCTAGTTCAATCTCGTTACCGGCAAGTCTCTTTACTCGTTCTGTAATGCACCATCCCGCAACTAACTCATTAGTTACATTGCTTGCAAGGCTTATAGTGATGTGCATTACCGAGAGGGCCTAGAGATACCTCTTCGATACTCGAAGTGACAAATCCTAATCTCGATCTATGCGAACTCAACAAACACCATGGGAGACACCTGTAGAGCATCTTTATAGTCATTCAGTTATGTTGTGACGTTTGATAGCACACTAAGTGTTCATCCGGTATTCGGGAGTTGCATGATCTCATAGTCATAGGAACATGTATAAGTTATGGAGAAAGCAATAGCAACAAACTAAACAATCATCGTGCTAAGCTAACGGATGGGTCAAGTCAATCACATCATTCTCTAATGATGTGATCCCGTCAATCAAGTGACAACTCTTGTCTATCGTCAGGAAACATAACCATCATTGACTCAACGAGCTAGTCAAGTAGAGGCATACTAGTGACACTCTGTTTGTCTATGTATTCACACATGTACTAAGTTTCCGGTTAATGCAATTCTAGCATGAATAATAAACATTTATCATGATATAAGGAAATAAATAATAACTTTATTATTTACTCTAGGGCATATTTCCTTCAATTTTGAGAGTCTTTTAGAATAACAATAGTTTCACATCTTTATGTGATTAGTTCACATCTCCATTTGACTAATACCCAAAGGGTTTACTAGAGTCAATAATCTAGTTCACATCGCTATGTGATTAACACCCAAAGAGTGATCATGTTTTGCTTGTGAGAGAAGTTTAGTCTACGGGTCTGCAATATTCAAATCCGTATGTATTTTGCAAATTTCTATGTCTACAATACTCTACACGGAGCTACTCTAGCTAATTGCTCCCACTTTCAATATGTATCTAGATCAAGACTTAGAGTCATCTAGATCGGTGTAAAAAGCTTGCGTCGACGTAACTCTTTACGACAAACTCTTTTATCACCTCCATAACCGAGAAATATTTCCTTAGTCCTGTAAGGATAATTTTGACCGCTGTCCAATGATCTACTAGATCACTATTGTACTCCCTTGCCAAAATCATGCTAAGGTATACAATAGGTCTAGTACACATCATCGTATACTTTATAGAACCTATGACTGAGGCATAGGGAATGGCTTTTCATTCTCTTTGTATTTTTTGCTGTGGTCCGGTTTTGAGTCTTTACTCAACTTCACACCTTGCAACACAGGCAAGAACACCTTCTTTGACTGTTCCATTTTGAACTACTTCAGAATCTTGTCAAGGTATGTACTCATTGAAAATATATCAAGCATCTTGATCTATCTCTATAGATCTTGATGCTGAATATGTAAGTAGCTTCACCGAGGTCTTTCTTTGAAAAACTCCTTTCAAACATTCATTTATGCTTTCTAGAAAATTCTGCATTATTTCCGATCAACAATATGTCATTCACATATACTTATCAGAAATGTTGTAGTGCCCCCACTCACTTTCTTGTAAATACAGGCTTCACCGCAAGTTTGTATAAAACCATATGCTTTGATCACTTTATCAAAGCATATATTCCAACTCCGAGATGCTTGCACCAGTCCATAGATGGATCGCTGGAGCTTGCTCACTTTGTTAGCACCTTTAGGATCGACAAAACCTTCTGGTTGCATCATATACAACCCTTCTTTAAGAAATACATTAAGGAATGTATTTTTGACATCCATTTGCCAGATTTCATAAAATGCGACAACTGCTAACATGATTCGGACAGACTTTTAAGCATCAATACGAGTGAGAAAATCTCATCATAGTCAACACCTTGAATTTGTCGAAAACATTTTGCGACAATTCGAGCTTTGTAGATAGTAACACTACTATCAACGTCCATCTTCCTCTTGAAGATCCATTTATTCTCAATGACTCACCAATCATCAGACAAGTCAATCGAAGTCCATACTTTGTTCTCATACATGGATTCCATCTCAGATTTCATGGCCTCAAGCCATTTTGCGGAATCTGGCCTCATCATCGCTCCATCATAGTTCGTAGGTTTGTCATGGTCTAGTAACATGACTTCCATAACAGGATTACCGTACCACTCTGGTACAGACCGTACTCTGATTGACCTACGAGGTTCGGTAGTAACTTAATCTGAAGTTTCATGATCATCATCATTAGCTTCATCACTAATTGGTGTAGGAATCACTGGAACTAATTTATGTGATGAACTACTTTCCAATTCAGGAGAAGGTACAATTACCTCATCAAGTTCTACCTTCCTCCCACTCACTTCTTTCGAGAGAAACTCCTTCTCTAGAAAGGATCCATTCTTAACAACAAAATATCTTGCCTTAGGATCTATGATAGAAGGTGTATCCAACAGTTTCTTTTGGGTATCCTATGAAGACACACTACTCCGATTTGGGTTCGAGCTTATTAGTTTGAAACTTTTTCACATATGCATCGCAACCCCAAACTTTAAGAAACGACAGCTTTGGTTTCTTGCCAAACCATAGTTCATACAGTGTCATCTCAACGGATTTAGATGGTGCCCTATTTAACGTGAATGCAGCTGTCTCTAATGCATAACTCCAAAACGATAGTGGTAAATCGGTAAGAGACATCATAGATCGCACCATATCCAATAAACTACGATTACAACATTCGGACACACCATTATGCTGTGGTGTTCCAGGTGGTGTGAGTTGTGAAACTATTCCACATTGTTTCAAATGAAGACCAAACTCGTAACTCAAATATTCGCCTCCGCGATCAGATCGTAGAAACTTTATTTTCTTGTTATGATGATTTTCCACTTCACTATGAAATTCTTTGAACTTTTCAAATATTTCAGACTTATGTTTCATTAAGTAGATATACCCATATCTGCTCAAATAATCCATGAAGGTCAGAAAATAACGATACCCGCCACGAGCCTCAACACTTATCGGATCGCTGATACGTCTCCAATGTATCTATAATTTTTTATTGTTCCATGCTATATTATATCCTGTTTTGGACATTATTGGGATTTATTATACACTTTTATATTATTTTTGGGACTAACCTATTAACCGGAGGCCCAAACCAGAATTGCTGCTTTTTACCTATTTCAGAGTTTCACAGAAAAAGAATATCAAACGGAGTCCAAACGGAATGAAACCTTCGGGAACATGATTTTCAGAACGAACATGATCCAAAGTACTTGGACCCTACGTCAATAAAGCAACCAGGAGGGCATGAGGTAGGGGGCGCGCCTACCCTCCCAGGCGCGCCCTCCACCCTCGTGGGGCCCACGTTGCTCCACCTACATACTTCTTCCTCCTATATATACCTACGTACCCCCAAACTACCAGATACGGAGCCAAAACCCTAATTCCATCGCTGTAACTTTCTGTACCTATGAGATCCCATCTTGGGGCCTTTTCCGGAGCTCCGCCGGAGGGGGCATCGATCACGGAGGGCTTCTACATCAACACCATAGCCTCTTCGATGAAGCGTGAGTAGTTTACTTCAGACCTTCGGGTCCATAGTTATTAGCTAGATGGCTTCTTCTCTCTTTTTGGATCTCAATACAAAGTTCCCCCCCTCTCTTGTGGAGATCTATTCGATGTAATCTTCTTTTGCGGTGTGTTTGTTGAGACCGATGAATTGTGGGTTTATGATCAAGTTTATCTATGAGCAATATTTGAATCTTCTCTGAATTTTTTTATGTATGATTGGTTATCTTTGCAAGTCTCTTCGAATTATCAGTTTGGATTGGCCTACTAGATTGATCTTTCTTGCAATGGGAGAAGTGCTTAGCTTTGGGTTCAATCTTGCCGTGTCCTTTCCCAGTGACAGTAGGGGCAGCAAGGCACGTATTGTATTGTTGCCGTCGAGGATAACAAGATGGGGTTTATTTCATATTGCATGAGTTTATCCCTCTACATCATGTCATCTTGCTTAAAGTGTTACTCTGTTCTTTTGAACTTAATACTCTAGATGCATGCTGGATAGCGGTCGATGTGTGGAGTAATAGTAGTAGATGCAGGCAGGAGTCAGTCTACTTGTCTCGGATGTGATGCCTGTATACATGATCATACCTAGATATTCTCATAACTATGCTCAATTCTGTCAATTGCTCAACAGTAATTTGTTTACCCACCGTAATACTTATCCTCTCGAGAGAAGCCACTAGTGAAACCTATGGCCCCCGGGTCTATTTTCCATCATATTAATCTTCCGTCAATAAGCTATTTCCTTTTTCGTTTATTTTGCTTTCTTTACTTTGCTTCTTTATCATAAAATACCAAAAATATTGTCTTATCATATCTATCAGATCTCACTTTCGTAAGTGGCCGTGAAGGGATTGACAACCCCTTTATTGCGTTGGTTGCGAGGATTTTATTTGTTTGTGTAGGTGCGAGGGACTCGTGCGTGGCGTCCTACTGGATTGATACCTTGGTTCTCAAAAACTGAGGGAAATACTTACGCTACTTTGCTGCATCACCCTTTCCTCTTCAAGGGAAAACCAACGCAGTGCTCAAGAGGTAGCAAGAAGGATTTCTGGCACCGTTACCGGGGAGTCTATGAAAAAGTTAACATACCAAGTACCCATCACAAACCCTTATCTCCCGCATTACATTATTTTCCATTTGCCTCTCGTTTTCCTCTCCCCCACTTCACCCTTGTCGTTTTATTTGTCCTCCCTCTCCGTCCTCCATCTCTTTCTCTATTTGCCTCTTTTTGCCCGTCTCTTGTTTGCTTGTGTGTTGGATTTCTTGCTTGTCACGATGGCTCGAGATAATACCAAATTGTGTGACTTTACTAATACCAATAACAATGATTTTATTAGCACTCTGATTGCTCCTCTTACCGATGCTGAATCTTGTGAAATTAATGCTGCTTTGTTGAATCTTGTCATGAAAGATCCGTTTTCTGGCCTTCCTAGTGAAGATGCCGCTACCCATCTAAACAACTTTGTTGATTTGTGTGGTATGCAAAATAAGAAAGATGTGGACAATGATATTGTTAAATTGAAGCTATTTCCTTTTTCGCTTAGAGATCGTGCTAAAACTTGGTTTTCATCTTTGCCTAAAAATAGTATTGATTCGTGGAATAAGTGCAAAGATGCTTTTATCTCTAAGTATTTTCCTCCCGCTAAGATCATCTCTCTTAGAAACGATATCATGAATTTTAAGCAACTTGATCATTAACATGTTGCACAAGTTTGGGAGAGGATGAAATTAATGATACGTAATTGCCCTACGCATGGTTTGAATTTATGGATGATTATACAAAAAAATTATGCCGGATTGAATTTTGCTTCTAGAAATCTTTTAGATTCGGCCGCAGGAGGCACTTTTATGGAAATCACTTTAGGAGAAGCTACTAAACTCCTAGATAATATTATGGTTAATTATTCTCAATGGCACACTGAAAGATCTACTAATAAGAAAGTGCATGCGATAGAAGAAATTAATGTTTTGAGTGGAAAGATGGATGAACTTATGAAATTATTTGCTAATAAAAGTGTTTCTTCTAATCCTAATGATATGCCTTTGTCTACTTTAATTGAGAATAATAATGAATCTATGGATGTGAATTTTGTTGGTAGGAATAATTTTGGTAACAACGCGTATAGAGGAAACTTTAATCCTAGGTCGTATCCTAGTAATTCCTCTAATAATTATGGTAATTCCTACAACGATTCTTATGGAAATTTTAATAAGATACCCTCTGATTTTGAATCTAATATTAAAGAATTTATTACTTTGCAAAAGAATTTCAATGCTTTGATTGAAGAAAGATTGCTTAAGATTGACGAGTTGGCTAGGAACATTGATAGAATTTCTCTTGATATTAATTCTTTCAAACTTAGATTTATTCCACCTAAGCATGATATCAATGAGTCTCTCAAAGCCATGAGAATTTCCATTGATGAGTGCAAAGAAAGAACCGCTAGGATGCGTGCTAAGAAAGATTGCTTTATAAAAGCGTGTTCTTCTAGTTTCCATGATAATAAAGATGAAGATCTAAAAGTTATTGATGTTTCCCCTATTAAATCTTTGTTTTGCAATATGAATCTTGATAATGTTGGGACTGAATATGATCCACCTTTACCTAGAAGACGTTCCAAAAATTCGAAATCTTTAGATCTTGATGCTACAATTGTTAAAAGTGGGATTGAAGAAGTCAAAACTTTAAATATCAATGAACCCACTATTTTGGATCTCAAGGAATTTAATTATGATAATTGCTCTTTGATAGATTGTATTTACTTGTTGCAAGCCGTGCTAAATTCTCCTCATGCTTATAGTCAAAATAAATCCTTTACCCAACATATCATTGATGCTTTGATGCAATCTTATGTAGAAAAACTTGAGTTGGAAGTTTCTATCCCTAGAAAACTTTATGATGAGTGGGAACCTACTATTAAAATTAAAATTAAAGATCATGAATGCTATGCTTTGTGTGACTTGGGTGCTAGTGTTTCCACGATTCCAAAGACTTTGTGTGATTTGCTAGGTTTCCGTGATCTTGATGATTGCTCCTTAAACTTGCACCTTGCCGATTCAACTATTAAGAAACCTATGGGAAGAATTAATGATGTTCTTATTGTTGAAAATAGAAATTATGTGCCCGTAGATTTTATTGTTCTTGACATAGATTGCATTCCTTCATGTCCTATTATTCTTGGTAGACCTTTCCTTAGAATGATTGGTGCAATTATTGATATGAAGGAAGGGAATATTAGATTCTAATTTCTGTTAAGGAAAGGCATGGAACACTTCCCTAGAAAGAAAATTAAATTACCATATGAATCTATTATGAGAGCTACTTATGGATTGCCTACCAAAGATGGCAATACCTAGATCTATCCTTGCTTTTATGCCTAGCTAGGGGCATTAAACGATAGCGCTTGTTGGGAGGCAACCCAATTTTATTTTTATTCCTTGATTTTTGCTCCTGTTTGGTAATAAATAATTTATCTATCCTCTGTTTTGGTTGTGTTTTTTGTGTTTAATTAGTGTTTGTGCCAAGTAGAACCGTTGGGAAGACTTGGGGAAAGTCTTTTTAATCTTGCTATAAAAAAACAGAAACTTTAGCGCTCACGGGAATTGCTGCCATTTTTATTTGGAAAGTGATATTTATTTAATTATTTTTGAAGATGATTAAAAGATAAATTCCTCACGTCCAGAAATTTATTTTAGAATTTTTGGGGTTCCAGAACTTGCGTTAGCTAAAGATTACTACAAACTGTTCTGTTTTTGACAGATTCTGTTTTTCGTGTGTTGTTTGCTTATTTTGATGAATCTATGGCTAGTAAAACAGTTTATAAAGCATAGAGAAGTTGGAATATGGTAGGTTTAACACCAATATAAAAAAAGAATGAGTTCATTACAGTACCTTGAAGTGGTGTTTTGTTTTCTTTCGCTAACGGAGCTCGCGAGATTTTCTACTTTAAGTTTTGTGTTGTGAAGTTTTAAAATTTTGGATAAAAGATTTGATGGATTATGGAACAAGGAGTGTCAAGAGCCTAAGCTTGGGTATTACCATGGCACCCTAAGATAATCTAAGGACACCTAAAAGCCCAAGCTTGGGGATGCCCCGGAAGGCATCCCCTCTTTCGTCTACTTCCATCGGTAACTTTACTTGGAGCTATATTTTTATTTACCACATGATATGTGTTTTGCTTGGAGCATCTTGTATTATTTGAGTCTTTATTTTTTAGTTTTCCACAACCATCCTTGTTGTACACACCTTTTGAGAGAGACACACATGATTCGGAAATTGTTAGAATACTCTATGTGCTTCACTTATATCTTTTGAGTTATACAGCTTTTGCTCTAGTGCTTCACTTATATCTTTTAGGGCACGGTGGTGGATTTGTTTTATAGAAACTATTGTTCTCTCGTGCTTCACTTAGATTAATTTTGAGAGTCCTACAAAACAGCGTGGTAATTTTCTTTAATTATGTTAGGCATTCAAGATTAATAAAAAAAATCTTATGAGTGTGTTGAATACTATGAGAAGTTTGATATTTGATAATTGTTTTGAGATATGGAGATGGTGATATTAGAGTCGTGCTAGTTGAGTAGTTGTGAATTTGAGAAATGCTTGTGTTGAAGTTTGTGATTCCCGTAGCATGCACGTATGGTGAACCGTTATGTGAAGAAGTTGGAGCATGAATTATTTATTGATTGTCTTCCTTATGAGTGGCGGTCGGGGACGAGCGATGGTCTTTTCCTACCAATCTACCCCCTAGGAGCATGCGCATAGTACTTTGCTTCGATAACTAATAGATTTTTGCAATAAGTATGTGAGTTCTTTATGACTAATGTTGAGTCCATGGATTATACGCACTCTCACCCTTCCACCAATGCTAGCCTCTCTAATACCTCACACCTTTCGCCGGTATCATACACCCACCATATACCTTCCTCAAAACAGCCACCATACCTACCTATCATGTCATTTCCATAGCCATTCCGAGATATATTGCCATGCAACTTTCCACCGTTTCGTTTACTATGACACACTCCATCCTTGTCATATTGCTTTGCATGATCATGTAGTTGACATTTTAGTCGTGGCAAAGCCACCGTTCATAATTCTTTCGTACATGTCACTCATGCATCATTGCTATCCCGGTATACCGTCGGAGGCATTCATATAGAGTCATACTTTGTTCTAGTATCAAGTTGTAATCATTGAGTTGTAAATAAATAGAAGTGTGAAGATCATCATTCATAGAGTATTACCCCAAAAAAAAGAAGGAGAAAGGCCAAATAAAAAAAGGAAGGCCCAAAAAAAATATAAAGGGACAATACTACTATCCTTTTACCACACTTGTGCTTCAAAGTAGCAGCATGATCTTCATGATAGAGATTCTCCTATGTTATCACTTTCATATACTAGTGGGAATTTTTCATTATAGAACTTGGCTTGTATATTCCAATGATGGGCTTCCTCAAAATGCCTTAGGTCTTCATGAGCAAGCGAGTTGGTCTTGATAACCCACAAGTATAGGGGATCGCAACAGTTTTCGATAAGTAAGAGTGTCGAACCCAACGAGGAGCTAAAGGTAGAACAAATATTCCCTCAAGTTCTATCGACCACCGATACAACTCTACGCACGCTTGACATTCGCTTTACCTAGAACAAGTCTGAAACTAGAAGTACTCTGTAGGTGTTGTTGGATATATTTGCAAGATAATAAAGATTACATAAATAAAAAGTAGGGGTTGTTTAGATAAAGAAACAATAAAGTAAATATAGCGAGTGTGGAAAAGTGGTGGTAGGAGTTGCGAAATTGTCCCTTAAGAAATTGACTACTTTACTAGACCGATAGCAAGTATTATGTGGGAGAGGCCACTGCTAGCATGTCATCCCTGACTTGGAATTCTATGAACTTATGGTTGGAACTATTAGCAAGCATCCGCAACTACTAATGTTCATTAAGGTAAAACCCAACCATATCATTAAGATAAATTGGTCCCCCTTCAATCCCGTATGCATCAATTTCTATGCCAGGTTGAAGCTTCTGTCACTCTTGCCCTCCAATACATAGTCCTATCAACATACAACTAATCCTAGGGTGTGATCCACGCGCGCAATCATATGATGGGCACCAAAGGACAGTAACATAACCACAAGCAAATTAAATCAATCATAGTAATTCATCAACCACCGATAGGACAACGAAAATCTACTCAGACATCATAGGATGGCAACACATCATTGGATAATAATATGAAGCATAAAGCACCATGTTCAAGTAGAGGGTACAGCGGGTTGCGGGAGAGTGGACCGCTGTAGATAGAGGGGGGAAGGTGATGGAGATGTTGGTGAAGATGGCGGAGGTGTTGGTGAAGATCGCGGTGATGATGATGATGGCCACGGTGGCGTTCCGGCGCCACCGGAGGAGACGGGGAGAGGGCCCCCCTTCTTACTCTTCTTCCTTGACCTCCTCCCTAGATGATAGAAGGGTTCCCCCTCTGGTCCTTGGCCTCCATGGCATGGGAGGGGCTCTCGCCCCTCCGAGATTGGATCTATCTCTCTGTTTCTGTGTTCTGTTTTGGCTCTGTTTCACCGTTTCGTATATATATGGAGATCCGTAACTCCGATTGGCCTGAAACCTTCGCCGTTATTTTTTTTCCGAATATTAGCTTTCTTGCGGCAAAAGAAGAGCGTCAACCGCCTTACGATGGGCTCACGAGGGTAGGGGGCGCGCCTAGGGGGGCAGGCGCGCCCCCCTGCCTCGTGACCACCTCGGGCACTGGTTCATGTTGATTTTCCTTCCAAATTTTCCATATTTTCCAAAAATAAGCTCCGTCCGTTTTTATCCCGTTTGGACTCCGTTTAATATGGATATTCTGCGAAACCAAAAACATGCAACAGACAGGAACTGGCACCGGGCACTGGATCAATATGTTAGTCCCAAAAATAATATAAAAAGTTGCCAAAAAGTATATGAAAGTTGAATAATATTGGCATGGAACAATCAAAAATTATAGATACGACGGAGACGTATCAGCATCCCCAAGCTTAATTCCTGCTCTTCCTCGAGTAGGTAAATGATAAAAAAGATAATTTTTGATGTGGAATGCTACCTAGCATAATCTTGATCACATATCTAATCATGGCATGAATATTAAGACACGAGTGATTCAAAGCAATAGTCTATCCTTTGACATTAAGACAATAATACTTCAAGCATACTAATAAAGCAATCATGTATTTTTAAAATAACATGGCCAAAGAAAGTTATCCCTACAAAATCATATAGTCTGGCTATGCTCCATCTTCACCACACAAAATATTCAAATCATGCACAACCCCGATGACAAGCCAAGCAATTGTTTCGTACTTTTGACTTTCTCAAACCTTTTCAACTTTCACGCAATACATGAGCGTGAGCCATGGATATAGCACTATAGGTGGAATAGAATATGATGGTGGATGAGACAAAAAAGGAGAAGGTAGTCTCACATCAACTAGGCGTATCAACGGGCTATGGAGATGCCCATCAATAGATATCAATGTGAGCGAGTAGGGATTGCCATGTAACGGATGCACTAGAGCTATAAGTGTATGAAAGCTCTAACTGAAACTAAGTGGGTGTGCATCCAACTTGCTGGCTCATGAAGACCTCGGGCATTTGAGGAATCCCATCATTGGAATATACAAGCCAAGTTCTATAATGAAAATTCCCACTAGTATATGGAAGTGATAACTCAAGAGACTCTCTATATGAAGAACATGGTGCTACTTTGAAGCACAAGTGTGGAAAAAGGATAGTAGCACTGCCCCTTCTCTCTTTTTCTCTCATTTTTTTGTTTTTTTATTATTTTTTTGGTGGGCTTCTTTGGCCTCCTTTTTTATTTGGGCTTCTTTGGCCTCTTTTATTTTTTTGTAAAGTCTAGAGTCTCATCCCGAATTATGGGGGAATCATAGTCTCCATCATCCTTTCCTCACTGGGGCAATGCTCTAATAATGATGATCATCACACTTTTATTTACTTACAACTCAATATCTAGAACAAGGATATGACTCTATATGAATGCCTCCGGTGGTGTACCAGGATGTGCAATGATCTAGCGTAGTAATGACATCAAAAACAGACAAGCCATGAAAACATCATGCTAGCTATCTTACGATAATGCAAAGCAATATGACAATGAATGCTCAAGTCATGTATATGATGACGATGAAAGTTGCATGGCAATATATCTCGGAATGGCTATGGAAATGCCATGATAGGTAGGTATGGTGGATGTTTTGAGGAAGGTATATGGTGGGTTTATGGTACCGGCGAAAGTTGCGTGGTACTAGAGAGGCTAGCAATGGTGGAAGGGTGAGAGTGCGTATAATCCATGGACTCAACATTAGTCATAAAGAACTCACATACTTATTGCAAAAGTCTATTAGCTATCAAAACAAAGTACTAAGCGCATGCTCCTAGGGGGATAGATTGGTAGGAAAAGACCATCGCTCGTCCCTGACCGCCACTCATAAGGAAGACAATCAATAAATAAATCATGCTCCGACTTCATCACATAACGGTTCACCATACGTGTATGCTACGGGAATCACAAACCTCAACACAAGTATTTCTACAATCCACAACTACCCACTAGCATGACTCTAATATCACCATCTTTATATCTCAAAACTATTGCAAGGAATCAAACATATCATATTCAGTGATCTACAAGTTTTATGTAGGATTTTATGACTAACCATGTGAATGACCAGTTCATGTCATCTCTCCAAATAGATATAAGTGAAGCAAGAGAGTTTAATTCTTTGTACAAAAGATATGACCGTGCTCTAACAAATATAAGTGAAGCAAAAGAGCATTCTGCAAATGGCGATTGTCTAAGTAAAGAGAAACAGGCAATCCAAACTTCAAATGATATAAGTGAAGCACATGAAGCATTCTATAAAGCCATACTCAAAAAATATAAGTGAAGTGCAAAGAGCATTCTATAAATCAGCCTAGGACTATCTCATACCAGCATGGTGCATAAAAAGAAAAATAAAAACCTAAATGCAAAAGACGCTCCAAGACTTGCACATATCGCATGAACGAAACGAATCCAAAAACATACCGATATTTGTTGAAGAAAGAGGGGATGCCTCCCCAGCATCCCCAAGCTTAGACGCTTGAGTATCCTTGAATATTTACTTGGGGTGCCTCGGGCATCCCCAAGTTTGAACTCTTGCCTCTCTTCCTTCTTCTCACATCGAAACCTTCTCAATCATCGAACACTTCATCCACACAAAACTTCAACAGAAAACTCGGTAAGATCCGTTAGTATAATAAAGCAAATCACTACTCTAAGTACTGTTGCAAACCAATTCATATTTTGTTTTTCCATTGTGTCTACTGTAATATAACTTTTTCATGGCTTAATCCACTGATATAAATTGATAGTTTCATCAAAACAAGCAAACTATGCATCAAAAACAGAATTTGTCTAAAACAGAACAGTCTGTAATAATCTGAACATTCACCATAGTTCTGATACTTGAAAAATTCTACCAAAATTAGGAAAAATAATAAATTTGTATAAGAATACAGTGCAAAACGAATCATAACCATTTGATGTTCCAGCTAAAAATGTAAAATCGCGCACTACAGCCAAAGTTTCTGTCTTGCACCGTACAAACCATCAAGCAAATGTAAACATCCTAAAGGCAAACCTTGGCACATTATTTTTATAATACAATGGAATTGTACAAGGGGATACTTATTTTTATTGAAAAGTTTCTGTAATCAAGATTCACAGAGTTGCCGTGAGCATGAACAAAGTTCAAGGAGCTCTCCCACTTCAACAATGCTTGTCTTTCTCACTTTCACTTTCCTTATTGAAAAGATTTTGGGTTCCCCTCTTTATTTTTGTTGTTTTTAAACTATATAAAAGCACTCAACAGAAATAAATGACTCTCTAAAACTTCCGGGTTGTCTCCCTGGCAGCGCTTTCTTGAAAGCCATTAAGCTAGGCATATAGTGCTCAAGTAGTGAATCCACCCAGATCCCAAGGTATATCAAAGCCAATTTTAATTAACAATGATTTGTAATTTAGTAGTGAGCACAAAGCAACATATATCAAGCAATGACGAAGTATAACTCTCTTCATATGCATCGCCATGTCATAAAAGAACAATTCATGCACACCTAGTAAAGGCCAATGCATAGTATAAACAGTTTCTTGCAATTTTATCATGTTGGAAACATAGAGAGGTGGAGATATAGTTCCTCTCTCATAATAATTGCAAGTAGGAGCAGCAAGCACATGCATATTATATTTATCGAAATCATCATGTGCAACGGTAAAAGGCAACCCATCAATATAATCCTTAATAAGTGCAAACATCTCCGATATAGTATAATCGGGATAATTCAAAAAGATAATAGGACTATCATGCGTGGGTGCAATAGCAACAATTTCATGTTTAACATAAGGAACTATAGCAAGTTCATCTTCATAGGCATAATTCATATTGGCATCTTGGCCATAAGCATAGCAAGCATCATCAAAAAGGGATATTTCAGAAGAATCATAGGGATCATAACAGTCATCATAGCAATCATCCTTCGGTAAGCACGAAGGGGAATTAAACAATGTATAAGTTGAAGAGCTACTCTCATTAGAAGGTGGGCACGGGTGATCAATCCGCTCTTCCTCCTTTTGTTCTTCGCTCTCCTCCTCATCTTTTTCATCCAATGAGCTCACAGTGTCATCAACTTCTTCTTCCATAGATTCCTGCAAAATATTAGTCTCTTCTTGGACAGCGGAGACTTTCTTAATAAGTGCATTAATTTCATAATTGTATTCATAATTCTCATAGCAATATTTGAGGATAGCTGTAACATCCCAAATTTTCAATTTGGAATGTTATACATTAGATCATCAATGCATATCATATTTTATTTGCATTTTGGTTGATCCTAGAAATTCTACACAACTCAATGACCCGCGAAGAGAGTTGGAGATTTCGATATTTTCATATTTGAGTTTTCTCAAATTTTGAGAATAGGATCATTTGATTTTATTTATTTTATCATCAATTATTTCTATTACAAAAATATGAGAGAGGGAATAAAATGTCTTTCCCAAAATAAAGAAATATTGAGGATGTAATAATAAAATCAAATAAGATTTTTATTCCGGAGTTTTTCGGTGTTTTATTTGAATTTAGGAAAAATGTGCGTTTTTCAAAATTGCATTTAGGTCCCAAATAAATGTTCGCCTTGTGAGGCTTGATTTTAGAAGCCCGTGAAAATTTATTTCGGAATTTTTGGAGTCCGTTTAGTATTTTTTCTTTCGAGCGAAATAATAAATTAAAAAAAACGCGCCGCGCGCCGACTGGGCCAAGGCCCAGCCGACGGCCCACCCCGCCGCCTGCCGTCTCCCTCCAGGAGACTGGAGCCACCGCCGCTGCCCGAGTCCGGCTCGGAGCCGCCCCGTTGTGCCCCTTCCCCAAGGCAGCACACCCCCTCCTTAAATACCGGACACCCCCCCCCCGCCACCCTCACCTCACCCCACCCCGCCCCGAGCCGCCCGCCGAGCCGCGCCGCCACAGCCACCCTCCGCCCGTGCCGCCGCCGCCCGAGCCACGCGCCGCCGCCCACCGCCTCCCATCGTCGCGCCGCACCCCGCCGCACCCCGACCACCCGCCGGAGTGCCTCGCCGGAGGTATAGCCACCGCCGTTCGCCATTCGTTTTTTTTAAAACCGCCTCGGTTTATTTTTTTCGAAACCCTAGATCGGTTTATTTTTTCTCTGGCTTATTTAATTAGTGAACGTTCACCGATCCGTTCGTTTTAGCGAACGTGTTCACCGGTTAGTTTCTGTTAACGAACGTCCCTTCGATTAACTGTTCGTCAGTTTTATTTTTCTCGGATTAAATCCGCGATTTTTCTGATCGTGATTCCTGATCCGATTTTCGTTTTAGTTTATCTTTTCGCTCGTTTATCGGAATCAGGCAATTCAAGTGCCTAGAGTTTCGTCTCTAAACCCTTTATCCGTGTAACCAACTTAAACAAGATTTTTCTACTGTAAAATTTGCCCTAGATCCAGATTACTAGTTCGAAGTTGTTTTCTTTCGCCCTTTGACTTTCGTTGCTTTGTTCGATTTGATTCTTTTTGCCAACCGGAGTTCTTAAGTTGAACCTTCTGGTTAGATCTCTTATTTGAGTTTTACCTGTGCATTAGATGAGTACTTATTGTATGCTTGTTTGTTTGTCTGCGATAGAATACCCGGAGTGCGCCGCCTGTTACTTCGAATCGTTAGGTTTCGCGGATCATCAACAAGGCAAGTAACACTTTGATCATACCTTTTCTACTGCCCAGTTTTATTGCATTAGATCAATCCTCACACATTGCATGATTAGGATCTAATTAAATTGTGGGATGGGAAGTAGATGAGGTAGTACCTATTACCTGTTTATTATCAAACCTTTGGGAGTTACTTCTACGTTTGCTTATAATGCCATGCCATGCTATGCTAGTAGACGTGGATTGGGTGAGTGAAATCCATGACAGATGTGAGTTTCTTAATTAATGGTTTATCTAAGGTGGCAACTTAAACACACATCTGGGTGGATTGAGGCACCTGGGTATTCCAGGACTTGCCTGTTTTCTTTTGGACCGCCACCCAAGCTCAAAGGGATCATAAGACTATTCATACTAGAAACTTCCGTGTGCAGCCACAAGCTATTATGGGCTCTAGCATAGTTGACTAAGTTGTGCGAACTCTTACAGTGGTAGACTAGCAGATGTAGGGGATGTAGGTGGTACGGTCTACCCGATCGTAAGGTGCTAGTGCTTTTGAAAGACTATGTCTCGGTCATCCATCTTCTCAAACACCCTGTAGTGCGAGAAATCAAACGGAGGCGATCGAGTCTTGTGGGGAAAAGTGCGTAAACCTCTGCAGAGTGTAATAAACTAATCATGGTTAGCCGTGTCCCCAGTTATGGACATCTTGAGTATCTAGTACTTGGATTATCATGTGAATCTCATCATGTTACTTTAATTAATATTGTTGGGTTTTAATGATGTTACTTAATTGGGATTGAGAATGCTGTCAACCATTCTCAATGTTTAACAACTACCATGATAGTTAAATAAATTTTATTCCTTTGTAGTAGGGAAAAATTGGCTTTATGCAAAACTGTAACCATAGAGCTTTCCACCAGCCAAATATGCATATAGTATAACTGTTTCATTCTATTACTCTCTATGTGTTACCTTGCCAGGATATTCCATGTGCTGGCCCGTTTTCGGGCTGCAACGTTAATGTTGCAGACTTTTCAGACGACGATTAAGGAGTTTTAGGTCGTGGTTCTATACTCAGTGATGCCGTTGGAGTTGATGGACTCACTTATCTTCCAAGCCTTCCGCTGTTATCGTTATTAGATGGCCTTAAGCCATATTTATTGTAATAAGTTCTCCTTTGAGACACTCGTTGTAATAAGTGTGTGATTTCTACTCTGTTATAAATCCTTCGAGTACTGTGTGGTGTCAGCATTACTGATCCAGGTATGACACCGGAGCACAGAGATCAGATTGTTTGAGGTCTGGTCGCTACAATAGCTAAATTTTCAGATCTATAACAAGCATCATCAATATCATCAAACTCTTTAAACTTAGATTCAATTTCATAAGCACCCATAAAAGCAACAAATTCTTCTCTTTGTTCCACATCATAGTAATCATATATACCTCTAGCATAACAAGCCAAGGTTTCATTATCATTAAATTTGCATGAAAATGGGAGGTGTGGAGAATCCATCCTAGAGCAACAAGTATAATCATATTCCGAGCATAGTTATCTAGCATACAACTTCAATATATAAATTTGATCCCATAATAGTTTCCCTTTTTGTGTCAAGCGATAATCCCTAAAGTATTTATGTTGATCCAACGTTACTCCCATTACATAATTGAATGGGGTTTTCTCAGGATTATTAAAGTAGTACATAATGTCTTTCACATAACCAGCATCGAGAGTTTTAGGAGGTTCCCCATCTCCATGAGCAGAAAGTACGCCTAATTTTTTTGGTATTTCGTGTTCCATATACATAACTAAAGATAGAGAACAACTAAGAACAGCAAATAAAAATTACTTAGTGATAAAGCAAACAAGCACACATGAGAATATTCACCATACGCTATTGCTCCCCGGCAACGGCGCCAGAAAAAGGTCTTGATAACCCACAAGTATAGGGGATCGCAACAGTTTTCAATAAGTAAGAGTGTCGAACCCAACAAGGAGCTAAAGGTAGAACAAATATTCCCTCAAGTTCTATCGACCACCGATACAACTCTACGCACGCTTGACGTTTGCTTTACCTAGAACAAGTATGAAACTAGAAGTACTTTATAGGTGTTGTTGGATATATTTGCAAGATAATAAAGATTACATAAATAAAAAGTAGGGGCTGTTTAGATAAAGAAACAATAAAGTAAATATAGCGAGTGTGGAAAAGTGGTGGTAGGAGTTGCGAAATTGTCCCTTAAGCAATTGACTACTTTACTAGACCGATAGCAAGTATTATGTGGGAGAGGCCACTGCTAGCATGTCATCCCTGACTTGGAATTCTATGCACTTATGATTGCAACTATTAGCAAGCATCCGCAACTACTAATGTTCATTAAGGTAAAACCCAACCATAGCATTAAGATAAATTGGTCCCCCTTCAATCCCGTATACATCAATTTCTATGCTAGGTTGAAGCTTCTGTCACTCTTGCCCTCCAATACATAGTCCTATCAACATACAACTAACCCTAGGGTGTGATCCACGCGCGCAATCATATGATGGGCACCAAAGGACAGCAACATAACCACAAGCAAATTAAATCAATCATAGTAATTCATCAACCACCGATAGGACAACGAAAATCTACTCAGACATCATAGGATGGCAACACATCATTGGATAATAATATGAAGCATAAAGCACCATGTTCAAGTAGAGGGTATAGCGGGTTGCGGGAGAGTGGACCGCTGTAGATAGAGGGGGGAAGGTGATGGAGATGTTGGTGAAGATGGCGGAGGTGTTGGTGAAGATCGCGGTGATGATGATGATGGCCACGGCGGCGTTCCGGCGCCACCGGAGGAGAGGGGGAGAGGGGCCCCCTTCTTCCTCTTCTTCCTTGACCTCCTCCCTAGATGGGAGAAGGGTTTCCCCTCTGGTCCTTGGCCTCCATGGCATGGGAGCGGCGAGAGCCCCTCCGAGATTGGATCTATCTCTCTGTTTCTCTCTGGTTCTGCGTTCTGTTTTGGCTCTGTTTCACCATTTCGTATATATATATGGAGATCCGTAACTCCGATTGGCCTGAAACCTTCGCCGTGAATTTTTTTCTGAATATTAGCTTTCTTGCGGCAAAAGAAGAGCGTCAACCGCCTTATGGTGGGCTCACGAGGGTAGGGGGCGCCCCCCCCTGCCTCGTGACCACCTCGGGCACTGGTTCACGTTGATTTCCTTCCAAATTTTCCATATTTTCCAAAAATAAGCTCCGTCCATTTTTATCCCATTTGGACTCCGTTTAATATGGATATTCTGTGAAACCAAAAACATGCAACAGACAGGAACTGGCACTGGGCACTGGATCAATATGTTAGTCCCAAAAATAATATAAAAAGTTGCCAAAAAGTATATGAAAGTTGAATAATATTGGCATGGAGGAATCAAAAATTATAGATACGACGGAGACGTATCAGTTGGATGCACACCCACTTAGTTCTTTTTGTTGAGCTTTCATATACTTATAGCTCTAGTGCATCCGTTGCATGGCAATCCCTACTCACTCACATTGATATCTATTAATGGGCATCTCCATAGCCCGTTGATACGCCTAGTTGATGTGGGACTATCCTCTCCCTTTTTGTCTTCTCCACAACCACCATTCTATTCCACATATAGTGCTATGTCCATGGCTCACGGTCATGTATTGCATGAAGATTGAAAAAGTTTAAGAACACCAAAAGTATGAAACAATTGCTTGGCTTGTCATCGGGGTTGTGCATGATTTAAATACTTTGTGTGGTGAAGATGGAGCATAGCCAGACTATATTATTTTGTAGGGATAACTTTCTTTGGCCATGTTATTTTGAAGAGACATAATTGCTTAGTTAGTATGCTTGAAGTATTATTATTTCTATGTCAATATTGAACTTTTGTCTTGAATCTTTCAGATCTGAATATTCATACCACAATTAAGAGAATTACACTAAAATTATGCCAAGTAGCATTTCACATCAAAAATTCTGTTTTTATCATTTACCTACTCGAGGACGAGCAGGAATTAAGCTTGGAGGTGCTTGATACGTCTCCAACGTATCTATAATTTTTTATTGTTCCATGCTATATTATATCCTGTTTTGGACATTATTGGGCTTTATTATACACTTTTATATTATTTTTGGGACTAACCTATTAACTGGAGGCCTAGCCCAGAATTGTTGTTTTTTGCCTATTTCAGAGTTTCGCAGAAAAAGAATATCAAACGGAGTCCAAACGGAATGAAACCTTCGGGAACGTGATTTTCGGAACGAACATGATCCAAAGGACTTGGACCCTACCTCAAGAAAGCAACCAGGAAGGCACGAGGTAGGGTGCGTGCTTACCCCCAGGCACGCCCTCCACCATCGTGGGGCCCATGTTGCTCCACCGACGTACTTCTTCCTCCTATATATACCTACGTACCCCCAAACTACCAGATACGGAGCCAAAACCCTAATTCCACCGCCGTAACTTTCTGTACCCGTGAGATCCCATCTTGGGGCCTTTTCCGGAGCTCCGTCGGAGGGGGCATCGATCACGGAGGGCTTCTACATCAACACCATAGCTTCTCCGATGAGTGTGAGTAGTTTACTTCAGACCTTCGGGTCCATAGTTATTAGCTAGATGGCTTTTTATCTCTTTTTGGATCTCAGTACAAAGTTCTCCCCCTCTCTTGTGGAGATGTATTCGATGTAATCTTCTTTTGTGGTGTGTTTGTTGAGGCTGATGAATTGTGGGTTTATGATCAAGTTTATCTATGACAATATTTGAATCTTCTCTGAATTCTTTTATGTATGATTGATTATCTTTGCAAGTCTCTTCGAATTATCAGTTTGGTTTGGCCTACTAGATTGATCTTTCTTGCAATGGGAGAAGTGCTTAGCTTTGGGTTCAATCTTGCAGTGTCCTTTCCTAGTGACAGTAGGGGCAGCAAGGCACGTATTGTATTGTTTCCATCGAGGATAACAAGATGGGGTTTATTTCATATTGCATGAGTTTATCCCTCTACATCATGTCATCTTGCTTAAAGCGTTACTCTGTTCTTTTGAACTTAATACTCTAGATGCATGCTGGATAGCGGTCGATGTGTGGAGTAATAGTAGTAGATGAAGGCAGGAGTCGGTCTACTTGTCTCGGATGTGATGCCTATATACATGATCATACCTAGATATTCTCATAACTATGCTCAATTCTGTCAATTGCTCAACAGTAATTTGTTCACCCACCGTAAAATACTTATGCTCTTGAGAGAAGCCACTAGTGAAACCTATGGCCCCCGGGTCTATCTTCATCATATTAATCATCCAACACTTAGTCATTTCCTTTGCTTTTTACTTTGCTTTTATTTACTTTGCATCTTTATCATAAAAATACCAAAAATCTTATCTTATCATATCTATCAGATCTCACTTTCGTAAGTGACCATGAAGGGGTTGACAACCCCTTTATTGTGTTGGTTGTGAGGATTTTATTTGTTTGTGTAGGTGAGAGGGACTCGTGCGTGGCCTCCTACTGGATTGATACCTTGGTTCTCAAAAACTGAGGAAATACTTACGCTACGTTGCTGCATCACCCTTTCCTCTTCTAGGGAAAACCAACGCAGTGCTCAAGACGTAGCAATCGCATACATCATATGTATTATTTCCAATAAGTCAGTTGCTCGCTCCATTGTTCCAGAGAATGGAGTCTTAGTCATCTTGCCCATGAGGCATGGTTCGCAAGCATCAAGTGATTCCAAAAATCCATCAGCATGGAGTTTCTTCATGCGCTTTACACCAATATGACCTAAATGGCAGTGCCACATATAAGTTGCACTATCTTTATTAACTTTGCATCTTTTGGCTTCAATATTATGAATATGTGTATTACTACGATCGAGATTCAATAAACCATTTATATTGAGTGTATGACCATAGAAGGTTTTATTCATGTAAATAGAACAACAGTTATTCTTTGACTTAAATGAATAACCATATTGCAATAAACATGATCCAATCATATTTATGCTCAACGCAAAAAACAAATAACATTTATTTTAGGTTCAACACTATCCCAAAGGTAAAGGGAGTGTGCGATGGTGATCTTATCAACCTTGGAATCTCTTCCAACACACATCGTCACTTTGCCCTCAACTAGTCTTTATCCATTTTGTAACTCTTGTTTCGAGTTACTAATCATAGCAACTAGATCGGTATCAAATACTTAGGGGTCACCATGAATACTAGTAAAGTACACATCAATAACATGTATATCATATATACTTTTGTTCACTTTGCCATCCTTCTCATCCGCCAAATATTTGGGGTAGTTCCATTTCCAGTGACCATTCCCTTTGCAGTAGAAGAACTCAGTTTCAGGCTTAGGTCTAGCTTTGGGTTTCTTCATGGGAGTGGCAACTTGCTTGCCTTTCTTCTTTGAAATTCCTATTTCTTTCCCTTTGCCCTTTTATTGAAATTAGTGGTCTTGTTAACCATCAAGACTTGATGCTATTTCTTGATTTCTACCTTCACCGATTTCAGCATCGCGAAGAGCTTGGGAATTACTTTCGTCATCCCTTGCATATTTTAATTCATCACTAAGTTCTAGTAACTTGGTGATAGTGACTAGAGAACTTTATCAATTACAATCTTATCTAGAAGATTAAATCCCACTTGATTCAAGTAATTGTAGTACACAGACAATTCGAGCACATGCTCACTGGTTGAGCTATTCTCCCCTACCTTGTGGGCAAAGTACTGTCAGAGGTCTCATACCTCTTGACTCGGGCATGAGTCTAAAATACCAATTTCAGCTCTTGGAACATATTATATGCTCCATGGCGTTCAAAATGGTTTTTGAAGTCCCGGTTCTAAGCCGTCGAGCATGGCGCACTAAACTATCAAGTAGTCATCATACCGAGCTTGCCAAACGTTCATAACGTCAGCATCTGCTCCTACAATAGGTCCGTCAACTAACGGTGCATCAAGGACATAATTCTTCTGTGCAGCAATGAGGATAATCCTCATATCACAGACCCAGTCCGCATCATTGCTACTATCATATTTCAACTTATTTTTCTCTAGGAACATATCAAAAATACAACAGGGGAGCTATACGCAAGCTATTGATCTACAACATAGATATGCAAAAACTACTAGGACTAAGTTCATGATAAATTAAAGTTCAATTAATCATATTACTTAAGAACTCCCACTTAGATAGACATCCCTCTAATCATCTAAGTGATCAGGTGATCCATATCAACTAAACCATGTCCGACCATCACGTGAGATGGAGTAATTTTCAATGGTGAACATCACTATGTTGATCATATCTTCTATATGATTCATCCTCGTCCTTTCGGTCTCAGTGTTCCGAGGCCATATCTGTATATGCTAGGCTCGTCAAGTTTAACCCGAGTATTCTGCGTGTGCAAAACTGGCTTGCACCTGTTGTATGTGAACGTAGAGCTTATCACACCCGATTATCACGTGGTGTCTCGGCACGACAAATTGTAGCAACGATGCATACTCAGGGAGAACACTTATACCTTCAAATTTAGTGAGAGATCATCTTATAATGCTACCGCCGAACTAAGCAAAATAAGATGCATAAAGGATAAACATCACATGCAATCAATATAAGTGATATGATATGGCCATCATCATCTTGTGCCTTTGATCTCCATCTCCAAAGCACCGTCATGGTCACCATTGTCACCGGCTTGACACCTTGATCTCCATCGAAGCATCGTTGTCGTCTCGCCAAATATTGCTTCTACGACTATCGCTACCACTTAGTGATAAAGTAAAGAAATTACATGGCGATTGCATTTCATACAATAAAGCGACAACCATATGGCTCATGTCAGTTGCCGATAACTGTGTTACAAAACATGATCATCTCATATAATAAAATTTAGCATCATGTCTTGACCATATCACATCACAACATGCCCTGCAAAAACAAGTTAGACGTCCTCTACTTTGTTGTTGCAAGTTTTACGTGGCTGCTACGGGTTGAGCAAGAACCGTTCTTACCTACGCATCAAAAACCACAATGTAGTATAGTCATTGCTTTTTAATCTTCGGAAAGAACCATGTTCATTGAAACTGATTCAACTAAATTTGGAGAAACAGACAACCACTAGCCAGCTGTGTGCGAAGCACGGCGGTAGAACTAGTCCCGCATAAGCGTACACGTAATGTCGGTCTGGGCCGCTTCATCCAACAATACCGCTGAATCAAGAATCAACTAGTAACGGCAAGCAATATGTATATACTCACGCCCACAACTCCTTTGTGTTCTACTCATGCATATAACATCTACGCATAAACCTGGCTTGAATGCCACTATTGGGGAACGCAGTAATTTCAAAAACAAATCCTACGCACAGGCAAGATCTATCATGGTGATGCATAGCAACAAGAGGGTAAGAGTATTGTCCACGTACCCTCGTAGACCGTAAACGGAAGTGTTATGACAACGCGGTTGATGTAGTTGTACGTCTTCATCATCCGATCGATCCTAGTACCGAAAGTACGACACCTCCACGATCTGCACACGTTCGGCTCGGGGACGTCCCACGAACTCTCGATCCAGCTGAGTGTCGAGGGAGAGCTTCGTCAGCACGCCGGTGTGATGACGGTGATGATGAAGCTATCGGTGCAAGGCTTCGCCTAAGCACTACGATGATATAACCGAGGTGGATTATGGTGGAGGGGGGCACCGCACACAGCTAAGAGATCAATGATCAACTTGTGTGTCTATGAGGTGCCCGCCTCCCCCATATATAAAGGGGTGGAGGAGGGGGAGGGCCGGCCCTATATGGCGCGCCCTAGGGGAGTCCTACTCCCATCGGGAGTAGGATTCCCCCCTTCCAAGTAGTAGGAGTAGGAGAGAAGGAAGGGGAGGAGAGAAGGAAGGAAGGGGGAGCGCCCCCACACAATTCGGATTGGGCTAGGGGGCGTGCCTCCCACCTTTTCCCTTCCTCTCCTCTATTCGACTAAGGCCCAATAAGGCCCATATACTCCCCGGGGGGTTCCGGTAACCTCCCGGTACTCCGGAAAATGCCCGAACTTATCCGGAACCATTCTGATGTCCAAACATAGGCTTCCAATATATCGATCTTTATGTCTCAACCATTTCGAGACTCATCGTCATGCTCGTGATCAAATCTGGGACTCCGAACTACCTTCGGTACGTCAAAACACATAAACTCATAATACCGATTGTCACCGAACGTTAAGTGTGCGGACCCTACGGGTTCGAGAACTATGTAGACATGACCGAGACTCATCTCCGGCTAATAACCAATAGCGGAACCTGGATGCTCATATTGGTTCCTACATATTCTACGAATATCTTTATCGGTTAAACCGCACAACAATATACGTTGTTCCCTTTCTCATCGGTATGTTACTTGCCCGAGATTCGATCGTCGGTATCTCAATACCTAGTTCAATCTTGTTACCAGCAAGTCTCTTTACTCGTTCTGTAATGCACCATCCCACAACTAACTCATTAGTTACATTGCTTGCAAGGCTTATAGTGATGTGCATTACCGAGAGGGCCCAGAGATACCTCTTTGTTACTCGGAGTGACAAATCCTAATCTCGATCTATGCCAACTCAACAAACACCATAAGAGACACTTTTAGAGCATCTTTATAGTCACTTAGTTACGTTGTGACGTTTGATAGCACACTAAGTGTTCCTCTGGTATTGGGGAGTTGCATGATCTCATAGTCATAGGAACATGTATAAGTTATGGAGAAAGCAATAGCAACAAACTAAACGATCGTCGTGCTAAGCTAACGGATGGGTCAAGTCAATCACATCATTCTCTAATGATGTGATCCCGTTAATCAAGTGACAACTCTTGTCTATGGTCAGGAGACATAACCATCATTGATTCAATGAGCTAGTCTAGTAGAGGCATACTAGTGACACTCTGTTTGTCTATGTATTCACACATGTACTAAGTTTCCGGTTAATACAATTCTAGCATGAATAATAAACCTTTATCATGATATAAGGAAATAAATAATAACTTTATTATTGCCTCTAGGGCATATTTCCTTCAATTTTGAGATTCTTTTAGAATAGCATGGTAATTTGCTTTGGCTATAAAATTAGTCCTAATATGATGGGCATCCAAGATGGGTATAATAAAAACTTTCATATAAAGTGCATTGAATACTATGAGAAGTTTGATTCCTTATGATTGTTTTGAGATATGAAGATGGTGATATTAGCTAGAGTCATGCTAGTTGAGTAGTTGTGAATTTGAGAGATACTTGTGTTAAACCTTTGTGATTCCCGTAGCATGCACGCATGGTGAACCGTTATGTGATGAAGTCGGAGCATGATTTATTTTTTGATTGTCTTCCTTATGAGTGGCGGTCGGGGACGAGAGATGGTCTTTCCTACCAATCTACCCCCTAGGAGCATGCGCGTAGTACTTCGTTTCGATAACTAATAGATTTTTGCAATAAGTATGTGAGTTCTTTATGACTAATGTTGAGTCCATGGATTATACGCACTCTCACCCTTCCACCGTTGCTAGCATCTCTAGTACCACGCAACTTTCGCCGGTACCATAAACCCACCATTTACCTTCCTCAAAACAGCCACCATACCTACCTATTATGGCATTTCCATAGCCATTCCGAGATATATTGCCATGCAACTTTCCACCGTTTCGTTTATTATGACACGCTTCATCATTGTCATATTGCTTTGCATGATCATGTAGTTGACATAGTATTTGTGGCAAAGCCACCATTCATAATTTTTCAGACATGTCACTCTTGATTCATTGCACATCCTGGTACTTCGCTGGAGGCATTCACATAGAGTCATATTTGGTTCTAAGTATCGAGTTGTAATTATTGAGTTGTAAGCAAATACAAGTGTGATGGTCATCATTATTAGAGCATTGTCCCATGTGAGGAAAGGATGATGGAGACTATGATTCCCCCACAAGTCGGGATGAGACTCCGGACGAAAAATAAAAAGAGAGAAAAATAGGCCAGAAAAAGGGAGAAAGGCCCAAATAGAAAAACGAGAGAAAAAGAGAGAAGGGACAATGCTACTATCCATTTTCTACACTTGTGCTTCAAAGTAGCACCATGATCTTCATGATAGAGAGTCTCCTATGTTGTCACTTTCATATACTAGTGGGAATCTTTCATTATAGAACTTGGCTTGTATATTCCAATGATGGGCTTCCTCAAAATGCCCCAGGTCTTCGTGAGCAAGCGAGTTGGATGCACACCCACTTAGTCTTTTTTTGAGCTTTCATACACTTATAGCTCTAGTGCATCCGTTTCATGGCAATCCCTACTCACTCACATTGATATCTATTGATGGGCATCTCCATAGCCATCGATACGCCTAGTTGATGTGAGACTATTTTCTCCTTTTTGTCTTCTCCACAACCACCATTCTATTCCACCTATAGTGCTATGTCCATGGCTCATGCTCATGTATTGCGTGAAGATTGAAAAAGTTTAAGAACATCAAAAGTATGAAATAATTGCTTGGCTTGTCATCGGGGTTGTGCATGATTTAAATATTTTGTGTGATGAAGATAGAGCATAGCCAAACTATATGATTTTGTAGGGATAGCTTTCTTTGGCCATGTTATTTTGAGAAGACATGATTGCTTTATTAGTATGCTTGAAGTATTATTATTTTTATGTAATATTAAACGTTTGTTTTGAGTCTTTCGGATCTGAACATTCATGCTACAATAAAGAAAATTACATTGATAATTATGATAGGTAGTGTTGGAAATATGCCCTAGAGGCAATAATAAAAGTATTATTATATTTCATTGTTCATGATAATTGTCTTTTATTCATGCTATAACTGTATTATCCGGAAATCGTAATACACGTGTGAATACTTAGACCACACTATGTCCCTGGTAAGCCTCTAGTTGACCAGCTCGTTGTGATCAACAGATAGTCATGGTTTCCTGACTATGGACATTGGATGTCGTTGATAACGGGATCACATCATTAGGAGAATGATGTGATGGACAAGACCCAATCCTAAGCATAGCATAAAAGATCGTGTAGTTCGTTTTGCTAGAGCTTTGCAAGTGTCAAGTATCTCTTCCTTCGACCATGAGATCGTGTAACTCCCGGATACCGTAAGAGTGCCTTGGGTGCATCAAACGTCACAACGTAACTGGGTGACTATAAAGGTGCATTACAGGTATCTCCGAAAGTAGCTGTTGGGTTGACACGGATCGAGACTGGGATTTGTCACTCTGTATGACGGAGAGGTATCTCTGGGCCCACTCGGTAATGCATCATCATATTAAGCTCAATGTGACCAAGGTGTTGGACACGGGATCATGCATTACGGTACGAGTAAAGTGACTTGCCGGTAACGAGACTGAACAAGGTATTGGGATACCGACGATCGAGTCTCGGGCAAGTAACGTACCGATTGACAAAGGGAATTGCATACAGGGTTTGATCGAATCCTCGACATCGTGGTTCATCTGATGACAACATCGAGGAGCATGTGGGAGCCATCATGGGTATCCAGATCCCGCTGATGGTTATTGACTGAGAGCGTCTCGGTCATGTCTGCATGTCTCCCGAACCCGTAGGGTCTACACACTTAAGGTTCGGTGACGCTAGGGTTATGAAGATATGGATATGCAGAAACCCGAATGTTGTTCGGAGTCCCGGATGAGATCCCGGACGTCACGAGGAGTTCCGGAATGGTCCGGAGGTAAAGAATTATATATAGGAAGTGCTATTTCGGGCATCGGGACAAGTTTCGGGGTTATCGGTATTGTACCGGGACCACCGGAAGGGTCCCGGGGGTCCACCGGGTGGGTCCACCTGTCCCGGGGGGCCACATGGGCTGTAGGGGGGTGCGCCTTGGCCTAATGGGCCAAGGGCACCAGCCCCACATAGGCCCATGCGCCTAGGGTTTAAGGGGGCAAGAGTCCTAGGAGGGTAAGGCACCTCTTAGGTGCCTTGGGGGGAGGGAAAACCCCCCCTGGCCGCCGCACCTAGGAGATCAGATCTCCTAGGCTGCGCACCAGCCCCCCTAGGCACCCCTATATATAGTGGGGGAGAGGAGGGACTTCATACACCAGCCCCTGGCGCCTCCACCTCCCCCCGTTACGTCTCTCCCTCGTAGTCTCGGCGAAGCCCTGCTGCTGTGACGCCCTGCATCCACCACCACGCCGTCGTGCTGCTGGATCTTCATCAACCTCTCCTTCCCCCTTGCTGGATCAAGAAGGAGGAGACGTCTCCCGTCCCGTACGTGTGTTGAACGCGGAGGTGCCGTCCGTTCGGCGCTGGTCATCGGTGATTTGGATCACGTCGAGTACGACTACATCATCACCTTGCAAGCTTCCGCACGCGATCTACAAGTGGTATGTAGATGCAAACTCTCTCCCTAGACTCGTTGCTTAGATGAACTCATAGATGGATCTTGGTGAAACCGTAGAAATTTTTTTAATTTTCTGCAACGTTCCCCAACAGTGGCATCATGAGCTAGGTCTATGCGTAGTTCTCTTTGCACGAGTAGAACACAACTTTGTTGTGGGCGTGGATTTTGTCATCGTACTTGCCTCTACTAGTCTTTTCTTGCTCAACGGTATTGTGGGATGAAGCGGCCCGGACCAACCTTACACGTACGCTTACGTGAGACCGGTTCCACCGACTGACATGCACAAGTTGCATAAGGTGGCTGGCGGGTGTCTGTCTCTCCCACCTTAGTTGGAGCGGAATCGATGAACAGGGCCCTTATGAAGGGTAAATAGAAGTTGACAAAATCACGTTGTGGTGATTCGTAGGTAAGAAAACGTTCTTGCTAGAACCCAATTGCAGCCACGTAAAAGATGCAACAACAATTAGAGGACGTCTAACTTGTTTTTGCAGCGATTGATCATGTGATGTGATATGGCCAGAAGTTGTGATGAATGATGAATTGTGATGTATGAGATCATGTTCTTTGTAATAGGATTCACGACTTGCATGTCGATGAGTATGACAACCGGCAGGAGCCATAGGAGTTGTCTTTATTTTTTGTATGACCTGCGTGTCATTGAATAACGCCATGTAAACTACTTTACTTTATTGCTAAACGTTAGTCATAGAAGTAGAAGTAGTCGTTGGCGTGACAACTTCATAAAGACACGATGATGGAGATCATGATGATGGAGATCATGGTGTCAAGCCGGTGACAAGATGATCATGGAGCCCCGAAGATGAAGATCAATGGAGCTATATGATATTGGCCATATCATGTCACAACTATATAATTGCATGTGATGTTTATTATGTTTATGCATCTTGTTTACTTAGGACGACGGTAGTAAATAAGATGATCCCTTATAAAATTTCAAGAAGTGTTCTCCCCTAACTGTGCACCGTTGCTACAGTTCGTCGCTTCTAAGCACCACGTGATGATCGGGTGTGATGGATTCTTACGTTCACATACAACGGGTGTAAGACAGTTTTACACAGCGAAAACACTTAGGGTTAACTTGACGAGCCTAGCATGTGCAGACATGGCCTCGGAACACGGAGACCGAAAGGTCGAACACGAGTCGTATGGAAGATACGATCAACATGAAAATGTTCACCGACAATGACTAGTCCGTCTCACGTGATGATCGGACACGGCCTAGTCGACTCGGATCGTGTAACACTTAGATGACTAAAGGGATGTCTAATCTAAGTGGGAGTTCATAATTTGATTAGAACTTTATTATCATGAACTTAGTCTAAAACCTTTGCAAATATGTCTTGTAGATCAATGGCCAACGCTAATGTCAACATGAACTTCAACGCGTTCCTAGAGAAAACCAAGCTGAAAGATGATGGCAGCAACTATACGGACTGGGTCCGGAACCTGAGGATCATCCTCATAGCTGCCAGGAAACAATATGTCCTAGAAGGACCGCTAGGTGACGCTCCCGTCCCAGAGAACCAAGACATTATGAATGCTTGGCAAACTCGCGCCGATGATTACTCCCTCGTTCAGTGCGGCATGCTTTACAGCTTAGAACCGGGGCTCCAAAAGCGTTTTGAGCATCACGGAGCATATGAGATGTTCGAAGAGCCGAAACTAGTTTTTCAAGCTCATGCCCGGGTCGAGAGATATGATGTCTCCGACAAGTTCTACAGTTGTAAGATGGAGGAGAACAGTTCTGTCAGTGAGCACATCCTGAAGATGTCTGGGTTGCACAACCGTATGACCCAGCTGAACATTAACCTCCCAGATGAGGCGGTCATTGACAGAATCCTCCAGTCGCTCCCACCAAGCTACAAGAGCTTTGTGATGAACTACAACATGCAGGGAATGGAAAAGACCATTCCTTAAGTGTTCTCGATGCTGAAGTCAGCAGAGGCTGAAATCAAGAAAGAACATCAAGTGTTGATGGTCAATAAGACCACTAAGTTCAAGAAGGGCAAGGGTAAGAAGAACTTCAAGAAGGACGGCAAAGATGTTGCCGCGCCTGGTAAGCCAGTTACCGGGAAGAAGTCAAAGAATGGACCCAAGCCTGAGACTGAGTGCTTTTATTGCAAGGGGAAGGGTCACTGGAAGCGGAACTGCCCCAAATACTTAGCGGATAAGAAGGCCGGCAACACCAAAGGTATATTTGATATACATGTGATTGATGTGTACCTTACCAGTAATCATAGTAACTCCTGGGTATTTGATACCGGTGCCGTTGCTCATATTTGTAACTCACAGCAGGAGCTGCGGAATAAACGGAGACTGGCAAAGGACGAGGTGACGATGCGCGTCGGGAATGGTTCCAGAGTCGATGTGATCGCCGTCGGCACGCTGCCTCTACATTTACCTACGGGATTAGTTTTGAACCTCAATAATTGTTATTTAGTGCCAAGTTTGAGCATGAACATTGTATCTGGATCTCGTTTAATACGAGATGGCTACTCATTTAAGTCTGAGAATAATGGTTGTTCGATTTATATGAGAGATATGTTTTATGGTCATGCTCCGATGGTCAATGGTTTATTCTTAATGAATCTCGAGCGTAATATTACACATGTTCATAGTGTAGATACCAAAAGATTTAAAGTTGATAACGATAGTCCCACATACTTGTGGCACTGCCGCCTTGGTCACATTGGTGTCAAGCGCATGAAGAAGCTCCATGCCGATGGACTTTTAGAGTCTCTTGATTATGAATCGTTTGACACGTGCGAACCATGCCTCTTTGGCAAAATGACCAAGACTCCGTTCTCCAATGGAGCGAGCAACCAACTTGTTGGAAATCATACATACCGATGTGTGCGGTCCAATGAGCGTTGAGGCTCGCGGAGGATATCGTTATGTTCTCACTCTCACAGATGACTTGAGTAGATATGGGTATGTCTACTTAATGAAACACAAGTCTGAGACCTTTGAAAAGTTCAAGGAATTTCAGAATGAGGTGGAGAATCAACGTGACCGAAAGATAAAATTCTTACGATCAGATCGTGGAGGAGAATACTTAAGTCACGAATTTGGTACACACTTAAAGAAATGTGGAATCGTTTCACAGCTCACGCCGCCTGGAACACCTCAGCGAAACGGTGTGTCCGAACGTCGTAATCGCACTCTATTGGATATGGTGCGGTCTATGATGTCTCTTACCGATTTACCGCTATCATTTTGGGGATACGCTCTAGAGACAGCTACATTCACTTTAAATAGGGCACCGTCTAAATCCGTTGAGACGACACCGTATGAATTATGGTTTGGAAAGAAACCTAAGCTGTCGTTTCTAAAAGTTTGGGGATGCGAAGCTTATGTCAAGAAACTTCAACCTGAAAAGCTCGAACCCAAGTCGGAAAAATGCGTATTCATAGGATACCCTAAGGAAACTGTAGGGTATACCTTCTACTTAAGATCCGAAGGCAAGATCTTGGTTGCCAAGAACGGATGCTTTCTGGAAAAAGAGTTTCTCTCGAAAGAAGTAAGTGGGAGAAAAGTAGAACTCGATGAAGTACTACCTCTTGAGCGGGATAGTGACGCAGCACAGGAAACCGTTCCTGTGATGCCCACACCAACTGAAGAGGAAAACCATGATAATGATCAAGGTACTTCGGATCAAGTTACTGCTGAACTTCGTAGGTCCACAAGGACACGTTCCGCACCAGAGTGGTACGGCAACCCTGTCCTGGAAATCATGTTGTTAGACAACAATGAACCTTCGAACTATGAAGAAGCAATGGCGGGCCCGGATTCCAACAAATGGCTTGAAGCCATGAAATCCGAGATAGAATCCATGTATGAAAACAAAGTATGGACTTTGACAGACTTGCCCGATGATCAGCGAGCGATAGAAAACAAATGGATCTTTAAGAAGAAGACGGACGCGGATGGTAATGTTACCATCTATAAAGCTCGACTTGTCGCTAAGGGTTATCGACAGGTTCAAGGGATTGACTACGACGAGACATTCTCTCCCGTAGCGAAGCTAAAGTCCGTCCGAATCATGTTAGCAATTGCCGCATACTATGATTATGAGATATGGCAGATGGACGTCAAAACAGCATTCCTTAACGGGCATCTTAAGGAAGAACTGTATATGATGCAGCCGGAAGGTTTTGTCGATCCTCGGAACGCTAACAAAGTATGCAAGCTCCAGCGATCCATTTATGGACTGGTGCAAGCATCTCGGAGTTGGAACATTCGCTTTGATGAAATGATCAAAGCGTTTGGGTTTATGCAGACTTATGGAGAAGCCTGCGTTTACAAGAAAGTGAGTGGGAGCTCTGTAGCATTTCTCATATTATATGTAGATGGCATACTCCTGATGGGAAATAATATAGAATTTCTGGACAGCATTAAGGCCTACTTGAATAAGTGTTTTTCAATGAAGGACCTTGGAGAAGCTGCTTATATATTAGGCATCAAGATCTATAGAGATAGATCGAGACGCCTCATAGGTCTTTCACAAAGCACATACCTTGATAAGATTTTGAAGAGATTCAGAATGGATCAATCCAAGAAGGGGTTCTTGCCTATGTTGCAAGGTGTGAGACTGAGCTCAGCTCAGTCACCGACCACGGCAAAAGATAAAGAAGAGATGAGTGTCATCCCCTATGCTTCAGCCATAGGATCTATTATGTATGCCATGCTGTGTACCAGACCCGATGTAAACCTTGCCGTAAGTTTGGTAGCAAGATACCAAAGTAATCCCGGCAAGGAACACTGGACAGCGGTCAAGAATATCCTGAAGTACCTGAAAAGGACAAAGGACATGTTTCTCGTTTATGGAGGAGACGAAGATCTCGTCGTAAAGGGTTACGTCGACGCTAGCTTCGACTCAGATCTGGATGACTCTAAGTCACAAACCGGATACGTGTATATGTTGAATGGTGGAGCAGTAAGCTGGTGCAGCTGCAAGCAGAGCGTCGTGGCGGGATCTACGTGTGAAGCGGAGTACATGGCAGCCTCGGAGGCAGCACATGAAGCGATTTGGGTGAAGGAGTTCATCACCGACCTAGGAGTCATACCCAATGCGTCGGGGCCGATCAAACTCTTCTGTGACAACACTGGAGCTATTGCCCTCGCAAAGGAGCCCAGGTTTCACAAGAAGACCAGGCACATCAAGCGTCGTTTCAACTCCATCCGTGAAAATGTTCAAGATGGAGACATAGAGATTTGCAAAGTGCACACGGATCTGAATGTCGCAGATCCGCTGACTAAACCTCTCTCACGTGCAAAACATGATCAACACCAGAACTCTATGGGTGTTCGATTCATCACAATGTAACTAGATTAGTGACTCTAGTGCAAGTGGGAGACTGTTGGAAATATGCCCTAGAGGCAATAATAAAAGTATTATTATATTTCATTGTTCATGATAATTGTCTTTTATTCATGCTATAACTGTATTATCCGGAAATCGTAATACACGTGTGAATACTTAGACCACACTATGTCCCTGGTAAGCCTCTAGTTGACTAGCTCGTTGTGATCAACAGATAGTCATGGTTTCCTGACTATGGACATTGGATGTCGTTGATAACGGGATCACATCATTAGGAGAATGATGTGATGGACAAGACCCAATCCTAAGCATAGCATAAAAGATCGTGTAGTTCGTTTTGCTAGAGCTTTGCAAGTGTCAAGTATCTCTTCCTTCGACCATGAGATCGTGTAACTCCCGGATACCGTAAGAGTGCCTTGGGTGCATCAAACGTCACAACGTAACTGGGTGACTATAAAGGTGCATTACAGGTATCTCCGAAAGTAGCTGTTGGGTTGACACGGATCGAGACTGGGATTTGTCACTCCGTATGACGGAGAGGTATCTCTGGGCCCACTCGGTAATGCATCATCATATTGAGCTCAATGTGACCAAGGTGTTGGACACGGGATCATGCATTACGGTACGAGTAAAGTGACTTGCCGGTAGCGAGACTGAACAAGGTATTGGGATACCGACGATCGAGTCTCGGGCAAGTAACGTACCGATTGACAAAGGGAATTGCATACAGTGTTTGATCGAATCCTCGACATCGTGGTTCATCCGATGACAACATCGAGGAGTATGTGGGAGCCATCATGGGTATCCAGATCCCGCTGATGGTTATTGACTGAGAGCGTCTCGGTCATGTCTGCATGTCTCCCGAACCCGTAGGGTCTACACACTTAAGGTTCGGTGACGCTAGGGTTATGAAGATATGGATATGCAGAAACCCGAATGTTGTTCGGAGTCCCGGATGAGATCCCAGACGTCACGAGGAGTTCCGGAATGGTCCGGAGGTAAAGAATTATATATAGGAAGTGCTATTTCGGGCATCGGGACAAGTTTCGTGGTTATCGGTATTGTACCGGGACCACCGGAAGGGTCCCGGGGGTCCACCGGGTGGGGCCACCTGTCCCGGGGGGGCACATGGGCTGTAGGGGGTGCGCCTTGGCCATCATGGGCCAAGGGCACCAGCCCCTATAGGCCCATGCGCCTAGGGTTTCCCCCTAGGAGGAGTCCTAGTGGTGGAAGGCACCCCTAGGTGCCTTGGGGGGGAGGGAAACCTCCCCTAGGCCGCCGCCCCCCCTAGTAGATCTCATCTACTAGGGCCGGCGCCCCCCTGGCACCCCTATATATAGTGGGGGAGAGGAGGGACTTCATACACCAGCCCCTGGCGCCTCCACCTCCCCCCCGTTACGTCTCTCCCTCGTAGTCTCGGCGAAGCCCTGCTGCTGTGACGCCCTGCATCCACCACCACGCCGTCGTGCTGCTGGATCTTCATCAACCTCTCCTTCCCCCTTGCTGGATCAAGAAGGAGGAGACGTCTCCCGTCCCGTACGTGTGTTGAACGCGGAGGTGCCGTCCGTTCGGCGCTGGTCATCGGTGATTTGGATCACGTCGAGTACGACTACATCATCACCTTGCAAGCTTCCGCACGCGATCTACAAGTGGTATGTAGATGCAAACTCTCTCCCTAGACTCGTTGCTTAGATGAACTCATAGATGGATCTTGGTGAAACCGTAGGAAAAATTTTAATTTTCTGCAACGTTCCCCAACAGGTAGCATTCCATATCAAAAATTCTGTTTTTATCATTTACCTACTCGAGGACGAGCAGGAATTAAGCTTGGGGATGCTTGATACGTCTCCAATGTATCTATAATTTTTTATTGTTCCATGCTATTACATTATCTGTTTTGGATGTTTAATGGGCTTTAATATGCTCTTTTATATTATTTTGGGGACTAACCTATTAACCAGAGGCCCAGTGCCAGTTTTTTTTGCCTATTTTAGAGTTTCGTAGAAAAGGAATACCAAATGGAATCCAAACGGAATGAAACCTTCGCGATGATCTTTTTTGGACTGAAAGCAAACCAGAAGACTTGGAGTTGAAGTATGTAACTCCACAAGGAGGCCACGAGGCAGGAGGGCACTCCTAGGGGGGGTAGGCGCGCCCCCCACCCTCGTGGGCCCCATGTATCTCCACCGACGTAGTTCTTTCACCTACATATACTCTTATACCCTAGATCGATCAGACAGAGCCACGAAACCACTTTTCCATCACCGCAACCTTTTGTACCCGTGAGATCCTATCTTGGGGCCTTTTCCGGCGATCTGCCAGAGGGGGAATCAATCACGGAGGGCTTCTACATCAACACCATAGCCTCTCCGATGAAGCGTGAGCAGTTTACCACAGACCTTCGGGTCCATAGTTATTAGCTAGATGGCTTCTTATCTCTCCTTGATTCTCAATACAAAGTTCTCCTTGATGTTCTTGGAGATCTATTCGATCTATTACTCTTTTGCGGTGTGTTTGCCGAGATCTGATGAATTGTGGGTTTATGCACAATATTATCTATGAATATTATTTGGTTCTTATCTAAATTCTTATATGTATTATTTGATATCTTTGCAAGTCTCTTCGAATTATCGGTTTAGTTTGGCCTACTAGATTGATCTTTCTTGCAATGGGAGAAGTGCTTAGCTTTAGGTTCAATCTTGCGGTGTCCTTTCCCAGTGACACTAGGGGTAGCAAGGCACGTATTGTATTGTTGCCATCGAGGATAAAAAGATGGGGATTATAGCATATTGTTTGAGTTTATCCCTCTACATCATGTCATCTTGCTTAAAGCGTTACTCTGTTCTTATGAACTTAATACTCTAGATGCATGCTGGATAGCGGTCGATGTGTGGAGTAATAGTAGTAGATGCACAATCATTTCGATCTACTTGACACGGACGTGATGCCTATATTCATGATCATTGCCTTAGATATCTTCATAACTATGCACTTTTCTATCAATTGCTCGGCAGTAATTTGTTCACCCACCGTAATACATGCTATCTTGAGAGAAGCCACTAGTGAAACTTATGGCCCCCGGGTCTCTTTCTTATTATATTGCATCTCTTTTATTTACATTGCATCTCGTTTACTATTTTGCAATCTTTAAGTTCCAATCTATACAACAAAAATACCAAAAATATTTACTTTACTATCTCTATCAGATCTCACTTTTGCGAGTGACTGTGAAGGGATTGACAACCCCTTTATCGCGTTGGTTGCAAGGTTCTTGATTACTTGTGCAGGTACTAGGTGACTTGTGCGTTGTCTCCTACTGGATTGATACCTTGGTTCTCAAAAACTTAGGGAAATACTCGCTACTTTGCTGCATCACCCTTTCCTCTTCAAGGGAAACCAATGCATGATCAAGAGGTAGCAAGTTCTTTAATTTCCCAATAAGCTTTATGTTCAAACTCAAGAGGCAAATGACAAGCTTTTTCATAAACCATTTTGTAAGGAGACATACACCTAGGATTTTTATAAGCTGTTCTATAAGCCCAAAGTGCATCATCTAATTTCTTAGACCAATTCTTCCCGGACCTATTGAGAGTCTTTTGCAAAATTAATTTTATTTCTCTATTGCTAAGTTCAACTTGATCACTAGACTAAGGATGATAGGGTGATGCAATTCTATGGTTAACATCATACTTGGCAACCATTTTACGGAAAGCACCATGAATAAAGTGTGAACCACCATCAGTCATTAAGTATCTAGGGACTCCAAACCTTGGGAAAATAACTTCCTTAAGCATTTTAATAGAGGTGTTGAGATCAGCACTACTAGTTGGAATAGCTTCTACCTATTTAGTAACATAATCAATAGCAACCAAAATATGTGTATACCGATTAGAGGAGGAAAAGGTCCCATGTAATCAAATCCCCAAACATCAAAAGGCTCAACAGCAAGTGAAAAATTCATGGGCATTTCTTGACGCTTACTGATATTACCTATTCTTTGACATTCATCACAAGATGAGACAAACTTACATGCATCCTTGAGAGAGTAGGCCAATAAAATCCATATTGCAATACCTTGTGAGCAGTTCTATCTCCAGTATGATGCCCTCCATAAGCCTCGGAGTGACATTTCCGTAGGATTTGTCCCTGTTCATGCTCAGGTACACAACATCTAATAATAACATCTACTCCTTCTTTATAAAGATGTGGGTCATCTGAAAAGTAATGTCTTAAATCATAGAAGATTTTTTTCTTTTGTTGATATGTGAAGCTAGGTGGCAAATATTTAGCAACAATGTAATTAGCATAGTCAACATACCAAGGGGTACCATTAGCAACATTTATTCCAGCTAACTGCTCATCAGGAAAACTATCATCAATAGGAAGTGGGTCATTAAGCACATTTTCAAGCCTAGACAAATTATCAACTACGGGGTTCTCAGCTCCCTTTCTATCAATGATATGTAAATCAAATTCTTGGAACAAGAGAACCCAACGAATAAGTCAATGTTTAGCATCTTTCTTTTCCATAAGATATTTAGTAGCAGCATGGTCTATGTGAACAGTTACTTTGGAATCAACAATATAAGGTCTAAATTTATCACAAGCAAACACCACTGCTAAAAATTCTTTTTCAGTAGTAGCATAATTTCTTTGAGCACTGTCTAGAGTTCTAATAGCATAATGAATAACATTAAGTTTCTTATCAACTCTTTGTCCCAGAACAGCACCAACAACATAATCACTAGCATCACACATAATTTCAAAAGGCATGTTCCAATCAGGTGGTTGAACAATAGGTGCAGATATTAAGGCTTTCTTGAGTGTTTCAAAGGCTTCTAAACAATCATCATCAAAAACAAAAGGAACATCCTTTTGCAAAAGATTAGTGAGAGGCCTAAAAATTTTAGAGAAGCATTGAATAAACCTCCTATAGAAACCAACATGACCTAGGAAACTACGAATACCTTTGATGTCCTTAGGACATGGCTTTTCTGAATTGCATCATCCTTAGCTTGGTCCACTTCAATACCTCTTTCAGAAATTTTATGACCCAAGACAATGCCTTCATTAACCATAGAGTGGAACTTCTCCCAATTCAAGACAAGATTTTTTTTGTTCACATCTCTGCAAAACTTGCTCAAGATTGCTTAAACAATCATCAAAAGACTTCCCATAAATAGAAAAGTCATACATAAAAACCTCAACAATCTTTTCACAAAAATCAGAGAATATAGCAGTCATACATCTTTGAAAGGTAGCAGGTGCATTACATAAACCAAAAGGCATACGTCTATAAGCATAGGTTCCAAATGGACAAGTAAAAGTGGTATTCTCTTGATAAGGTTGAGAAACGGGTATTTGTGAAAAGCCAGAATATCCATCAAGGAAGCAAAAGTGTGTGTGCTTAGATAATCTTTCAAGCATTTGATCAATAAAAGGCAGAGGGTAATGATCTTTTCTAGTTGCTTTATTTAATTTTCTAAAATCAATTACCATTCTATAGCCTGTAACAATTCTTTGTGGAATGAGTTCATTTTTATCATTAGGAACAACAGTAATACCTCCTTTCTTAGGAACACAATGAACAAGACTTACCCATCTACTATTAGCTATAGGATAAATTATACCTGCTTCTAGAAGTTTTAATATTTCCATTCTAACCACCTCTTTCATCTTTAGATTTAACCAATGTTGGTGATCAACAACTGGTTTAGCATCAGGTTCCATATTAATTTTGTGCTGACATAGAGTCGGACTAATGCCCTTTAAATCATCAAGAGTATATTCAATAGCAGCTCGGTGCTTCCTTAGAACTTTCAATAATCTTTCTTCTTCATGTTCTGAAAGGTTAGCACTAATAATAACATGATATATCTTCTTTTCATCAAGATAAGCATATTTCAAAGTGTCTGGCAATTGTTTTAATTCAAACACAGGATCACCTTTAGGTGGAGGAGGACCTCCCAGAGTTTCAATAGGCAAATTGTGTTTAATCATAGGACGTTGTTCAAAGAAATATTATCTATTTCATTTCTTTCATGCACACGTAAATCATTCTCATGGTCTAGCAAATATTGTTCTAAAGGATCAGTAGGTGGCACAACAATAGAAGCAAGACTAATTAATTCATCCTTGCTAGGCAATTCTTTTTCATGATGGTTCCTACTAAACTTGGAAAAATTAAACTCATGAGACTCATCACCAAAGCTAACACCCACAGTTTGTTTCTGACAATCTATCTTAGCATTAACGGTGTTCAAGAAAGGTATACCAAAGATGATGGGACAAAAGTCATCTTGTGGGAACCAAGAACAAGAAAATCAGTAGGGTATTTTATTTCTCCGCACATGACTTCAACATCTCTAATAATCCCACAAGGTGATATGGTGTCTCTATTTGCATGTTTAATAGTGACATCTATGTCTTCTAACTCTGTAGGTGCTATGTCGTCCCTAATTTCTTGATATAACTTGTAAGGAATATCACTCACACTAGCACCCATGTCACATAAACCATGATAACCGTGATATCCTATTTTAACTGAAATGACAGGCATGCCAACAACTGGTCTATTTTTATCCCTTCCATCAGGTTTAGCAATTCTAGCAGCTTCTTCACAGAAGTAAATAACATGCCCATCCATATCTTCTTCTAAGAGATCTTTAACCCTAGCAATGCTAGGTTCTACTTTAATTTGTTCATCGGGCTTAGGTGTTCTAACATAGCTTTTATCAACCACAATTGAAACTTTAGCATGCTAATTTATCCTAATAGGAAAAGGAGGTTTCTCAAAATAAGCAGTAGGTACAACTGGATCAACATTATAAAGTATAACTTCTTCTTTAACTAGTACCGGTTTTTTAATTTCTTCTTTAATAGGTGGGTAATATTTAAACCACTTCTCCTTAGGGAGTTCAACATGAGTAGCAAATGATTCACAAAAGGAGGCTACTATCTCAGAGTCAAGTCCATATTTAGTGCTAAACTTTTGAAAAGCATCGGTATCCATAAAAGATTTAACACAATCATACTTAAGTTTAATACCTGACTCTTTACCTTCACCGAGTTCCCAATCTTCAGAGTTGCGTTTAATTCTTTCCAAAATATCCCACCGGAATTCAATAGTCTTCTTCATAAAAGAACCAGCACAAGAAGTATCAAGCATGGTTTGATCATTACGAGAAAGCCAAGCATAAAAATTCTGGATAATAATTTCTCTTGAGAGTTCATGATTGGGGCATCAATATAACATTGACTTAAGCCTCCCCCAAGCTACAGCGATGCTTTATCCTTCATGAGGCCAAAAATTATATATATAATTCCGATCACGATGAACTAGATGCATATGATAAATTTTTTGGTGGAACTCCAATTTTAGACGATTCCAATTCCATGATCCAATATCATCGCATAGCCTATACCATGCCAATGCTTTTCCCTTCAAAGATAAATGGAAAACCTTTCTCATCACCTCATCTCCGGGTAAACCTGCAAGCTTAAACAATCCACAAATTTGTTCCACATATATCAAGTGCATATTAGGATGTTCAGTTTCATCTCCTGCATAAGGATTAGCTAGCAGTTGTTCTGTCATACCCGAAGGAATTTCATATTCAATATTTTCAGTAGGTGCTGCAGGTTGAGGGGTAACTAATTGTGGTTCCGAACGAGGTGAAGATACCCCGAACATACCCCTCAAAGGATTGTTTTCCATAGTAACAAGTGACAATAAATTTCAGCACACTATATAAATGTTTCCTTACCGAATTCCACTTACCAAAAGCGCTTCACTCCCCGGCAACGGCGCCAGAAAATTTCCTTGATGACCCACAAGTATAGGGGATCAATTGTAGCTCTTTCGACAAGTAAGAGTGTCGAACCCAACGAGGAGCAGAAGGAAATGACAAGTAGTTTTCAGTAAGGTAGTGTCTGTAAGTGCTGAAATTGTACGTAGCAAGTAGTTTGATGGGAAGCTAATTTGTAACGAGCAAGTAACGATAACTGTAACAAGTGTGCAGCATGGTAGCCCAATCCTTTTGAGGCAAAGGACGGGCCAAAACGGTTTCTTATTATGAGCAAAGCGTTCTTGTGGATACACGGGAATTTCATCTAGTCACTTTCATCATATTGGTTTGATTTGTGTTCGCTACTTTGATAATTTGATATGTGGGTGGACCGGTGCTTAGGTGTTGTTCTTACTTGAACAAACCTCCTACTTATGATTAACCCTCCCGCAAGCATCTGCAACTATGAGAAAAGTATTAAGAATAAATACTAACCATAGCATTAAACTCTAGGATACAATCGGTCCCTTACGGAATAGTGCATAAACTGGGGATTAAGTTTCTGTCACTCTCGCAACCCATCATCTATTTACTAATCCACAATGCATTCCATTAGGCCCAACTATGGTGAAGTGTCATGTAGTCGACGTTCACATGAAACCACTAAGGGAATCACAACATACATACTATCAAAATATCGAACACATATCAAATTCACATGATTGCTTGCAACATGATTTATCCCGTGACCTCAAGAACGAAGGTAGCTACTCACAAACAACAAACATGCTCATGATCAGAGGGGTGTTAATATGCATAATGGATCTGAACATATAATCTTCCACAAAATAAACCATATAGTAATCAACTACAAGATGTAATCAACACTACTAGTCACCCCCTAGCAACAATCTATAGTTCCGGTAACAAGATTGCACACAAGAGATGAACTAGGGTTTGAGATGAGATGGTGCTGGTGAAGATGTTGATGGAGATTGCCCTCCCCAAGATGGGAGAGTTGTTGGTGATGATGACGACGACGATTTTCCCCTCCGGGAGGGAAGTTCCCCCAGCAGAATCGCTCCGCCGGAGGGCAAAAGTGCTCCTGCCCAAGTTCCGCCTCGAGGCGGCGGCGCTTCATCCCGAAAGTCCTCCTCTGAATTTTTCTAGGTCAAAACCACTTATATACCAGAAGATGGGCACCGGAGGTGGGCCAAGGAGGCCACAACCCACCAGGGCACGCCAGGAGGGCCTGGCGCGCCCCGGTGGGTTGTGCCCACCTGGTGGCCCCCCTCTGGTGTTTATTGACTCCAATATTTCTTAAATAATCCATAAAAAATCTCCGTAAAGTTTCAGCTAATTTGGAGTTGTGCAAAATAGGTGGCCTGACGTAGCTTTTCCAGGTCCAGATTTCCAGCTGCCGGAATTCTCCCTCTTGGTGCGTTCCTTGCAAATTCTGAGAGAAAAGGCATTAGATCTACTCAAAAAAGCATTATTATGGATAAAAACATTATAAATAACAGTAAGAAAACATGATGCAAAATGGACGTATCACGGCTCTATACCCCAACCCAACTTGCTCTTCCTAGTCCTTGTTGCCAGCCCTACTCGACTGTTTAGAAAAAAACTACTACTTGAATGGTTGCAAAGAAGCAAGCTCCCTTCTAAGGTGCTACTAAATGGAAGCATCTTATCGACATTCATGAATGTGAAATCATAGATCGAACTTCTCTATTCCTTCTTACTGGTCTGGACGGTTTTTTTAGCCGAGGGGTGACTTTACCACTCGCTTCTCTGTTATCATTCTACTGCAACAGTTGTACTGCAATGATGAATACTTTAAAGTAGGTATAAATCGAAAGAGTTTTGCTATCAAGGACAAATGATTGATTTACCTATTCAAAGCAATTTACGCGAGGGGTCATATATCCTCCATCTTGTCTCTGTATGTGCAAAAAATAAGATTGTCGAGTATTTTTTAGTGTAAGTAATATAATATGGTAGCGTATGTGGCTTTTTCTACACACAAATGAAAAGCCCCATCGAGCGGGGATAATCATTCCGGTCCTGGGAGAGGTGGCGACACCAGTCTAAGCTGAGGATCGCCCTCCCAATTCAAAGTTTTTTCGTGGAAGTTTCAACCGTCGTTGACTATGACAATAGTTGGTTTATTCGTCTCTTGCCTCACCGATCTGAACACGGAGCTTCCAAAACTACAGGAGTGCTTGGTTAAACGGTGCTTGGCCATGCCGCCAAAAAATCCGATCAAAAATCTAGAAAGGCGCTTACTATCTACTCTTGATTCAACACACTTCCACTGGGGCCGAGTCAGTGATTCAAAAATTTAATTAACTTAATCGCCTCAATCTCAATCTGGATTCGACTCTATTGTACTGCAATTGGTGCATTGATTTTTGCGAAGTAGCTCGCCTAAAGAGGAACTAAAATTCTTCTTTACTTCGATAAAGAAACTAGATTCCTCGGCGCCGAGAATTTTTGACGCGCTTTGACTCGAAATCAAATTTGTTAATAATACATCCCAATAAAGGATGACCATACTTGTTCAACTTATCTCTTTCAACTTGGATACCACAAGGCGGTTTGATTGAGCTTCGAGGAACAAAATAAAAAAAGCATAGATCTGGAGATTCCAAAATAGGTCAACCTTTTGGATTATTAGCAAAGGTACTTATCTTATTACAAGGGCTTTTTCTTTAATTCAAAAATTAGCCACCGAGGGAGTGAATTGACTCGTAATTATACAAACAAATGACCCAGCTAGCCTTCTCCTATCTAGGGAATCTGCATGTTGTAAACGACCAAGAGCCAATCCGAATTGGCTTTGGGCCTTTCCTGCGCAGCTTAGGTGGAAGGCGGAGAAGGCCCCCTTCCGGGGGGGTTAAGAAATTACAACCTTCCAAAAAATGCGATCTTTTTTGTCTAATAGAATGCTTTGGTTGGCTTTCTTTTTTTTGATCCCTATAGAATTATGTGGAAAGCCGTATTCGATGAAAGTCTTTTTATTCCAAGGCGAAGATTGAATCACTTTCGAACCTTTGCATGCCGGTACCAAAAATCGATGCCTGTTGGGGAACGTAGCAGAATTTTAAAATTTTCTACGCATCACCAAGATCAATCTATGGAGTCATCTAGCAACGAGGGAGAGAGGAGTGCATCTACATACCCTTGTAGATCGCGCGCGGAAGCGTTCAAGAGAACGGGGTTGATGGAGTCGTACTCGGCGTGATTCAAATCACCGATGACCAAGTGCCGAACGGACAGCACCTCCGCGTTCAACACATGTACGGTTGGGAAGACGTCTCCTCCAACTTGATCCAGCAAGGAGAAAGGAGAGGTTGATGAAGATCCAGCAGCACGACGGCGTGGTGGTGGAAGCAACGGTGATCTCGGCAGGGCTTCGCCAAGCGCTGGGAGACAGAGGAGTGTCACGGGAGGGAGAGGGAGAGGCCAGGGGCTTGGGTGCGCAGCCCTCCCTCCCCCCCACTATATATAGGGTTCCTAGGGGGGCGCCGGCCCTAGGAGATCCAATCTCCTAGGGGGGCGGCGGCCAAGGGGGGTGCCTTGCCCCCCAAGGCAAGGGTGGCGCCCCCCACCCCTAGGGTTTCCAACCCTAGGCGCAGGGGGAGGCCCAAGGGGGTGCACCAGCCCACTAGGGGCTGGTTCCCCTCCCACTTCATCCCATGGGGCCCTCTGGGATAGGTGGCCCCACCCGATGGACCCCCGGGACCCTTCCGGTGGTCCCGGTACAATACTGGTGACCCCTGAAACCTTCCCGATGGCTGAAACTGGACTTCCTATATATAAATCTTTACCTCCGGACCATTCCGAAACTCCTCGTGATGTCCGGGATCTCATCCGAGACTCCGAACAACTTTTGGGTTACCGTGTGCTAATATCTCTACAACCCTAGCGTCACCGAACCTTAAGTGTGTAGACCCTACGGGTTCGGGAGACATGCAGACATGACCGAGAAGCCTCTTCGGTCAATAACCAACAGCGGGATCTGGATACCCATGTTGGCTCCCACATGCTCCACGATGATCTCATCGGATGAACCACGATGTCGAGGATTCAATCAATTCATATACAATTTCCTTTGTCAATCGGTACGTTACTTGCCCGAGACTCGATCGTCGGTATCCCAATACCTTGTTCAGTCTCGTTACCGGCAAGTCACTTTACTCATACCGTAATGCATGATCCCGTGATCAACCACTTGATCACATTGAGCTCATTATGATGATGCATTACCGAGTGGGCCCAGAGATACCTCTCCGTCATACGGAGTGACAAATCCCAGTCTCGATTCGTGCCAACCCAACAGACACTTTCGGAGATACCTGTAATGTACCTTTATAGTCACCCAGTTATGTTGTGACGTTTGGCACACCCAAGGCATTCCTACGGTATTCGGGAGTTGCACAATCTCATGGTCTAAGGAAATGATACTTGACATTCAGAAAAGCTACAGCAAACGAACTACACGATCTTTGAGCTAAGCTTAGGATTGGGTCTTGTCCATCACATCATTCTCCTAATGATGTGATCCCGTTATCAATGACATACAATGTCCATAGTCAGGAAACCATGACTATCGTTTGATCAATGAGCTAGTCAACTAGAGGCTCACTAGGGACGTGTTGTGGTCTATGTATTCACACATGTATTACGATTTCCGGATAACACAATTATAGCAAGAACAATAGACAATTATAATGAACAAAGAAATATAATAATAACCATTTTATTATTGCCTCTAGGGCATATTTCCAACAGTCTCCCACTTGCACTAGAGTCAATATTCTAGTTACATTGTGATGAATCGAACACCCATGCAGTTCTAGTGTTGATCATGTTTTGCTCTAGGGAGAGGTTTAGTCAACGGATCTGCTACATTCAGGTCCGTATGTACTTTACAAATCTCTATATCTCCATTTTGAACACTTTCACGAATGGAGTTGAAGCGACGCTTGATATGCCTGGTCTTCTTGTGAAACCTGGGCTCCTTGGCAAGGGAAATAGCTCCAGTGTTGTCACAGAAGAGAGTCATCGGGCCCGACGCATTGGGTATGACTCCTAGGTCGGTAATGAACTCCTTCACCCAGACTGCTTCTTGTGCTTCCTCCGAGGCTGCCATGTACTCCGCTTCACATGTAGATCCCGCCACAACGCTTTGCTTGCAACTGCACCAGCTTACTGCCCCACCATTCAAAATATACACGTATCCGGTTTGTGACTTAGAGTCATCCAGATCTGTGTCGAAGCTAGCATCGACGTAACCCTTTACGACGAGCTCTTCGTCACCTCCATAAACGAGAAACATTTCCTTGGTCCTTTTCAGGTACTTCAGGATATTCTTGACCGTTGTCCAGTGTTCCATGCCGGGATTACTTTGGTGCCTTCCTACCAAACTTATGACAAGGTTTACATCAGGTCTGGTACACAGCATAGCATACATGATAGACCCTATGGCCGAGGCATAGGGGACGACACTCATCTTTTCTCTATCTTCTGTCGTGGTCGGGCATTGAGCCGTGCTCAATCTCGTACCTTGCAATACAGGCAAGAACCCCTTCTTTGACTGATCCATTTTGAACTTCTTCAATATCTTGTCAAGGTACGTACTATGTGAAAGACCAATGAGGCGTCTCGATCTATCTCTATAGATCTTGATGCCTAATATATAAGCAGCTTCTCCAAGGTCCTTCATTGAAAAACACTTGTTCAAGTAGGCCTTTATGCTTTCCAAGAATTCTATATCATTTCCCATCAACAGTATGTCATCTACATACAATATGAGAAATGCTACAGAGCTCCCACTCACTTTCTTGTAAATGCTGGCTTCTCCATAAGTCTGCATAAACCCAAACGCTTTGATCATCTCATCAAAATGAATGTTCCAACTCCAAGATGCTTGCACCAGCCCATAAATCGAGCATTGGAGCTTGCACACCTTGTCAGCATTCTTAGGATCGACAAAACCTTCTGGCTGCAACATATACAATTCTTCCTTAAGGAAACCATTAAGGAATGCCATTTTAACGTCCATTTGCCATATCTCATAATCATAGAATGCGGCAATTGCTAACATGATTCGGATGGACTTCAGCTTTGCTACGGGTGAGAAAGTCTCATCGTAGTCAACCCCTTGAACTTGTCGATAACCCTTAGCGACAAGCCGAGCTTTATAGATGGTCACATTACCATCCGCGTCTATCTTCTTCTTAAAGATCCATTTATTTTCTATGGCTCGCCGATCATCGGGCAAGTCAGTCAAAGTCCATACTTCGTTTTCATACATGGATCCTATCTCGGATTTCATGGCTTCCAGCCATTTGTCGGAATCCGGGCCCGCCATCGCTTCTTCATAGTTCGAAGGTTCACCGTTGTCTAAAAACATGATTTCCAAGACAGGGTTGTCGTACCACTCTGGTGCGGAACGTGTCCTCGTGGACCTACGAAGTTCAGTAGTAACTTGATCTGAAGTTTCATGATCATTATCATTAACTTCCTCTCTAGTCAGTGCAGGCACCTCAGGAACATTTTCTTGAGCTGCGCCACTTACCGGTTCAAGAGGCAATACTTCATCAAGTTCTACTTTCCTCCCACTTATTTCTTTCGAGAGAAACTCTTTCTCTAGAAAGGACCCATTCTTGGCAACAAAGATCTTTGCTTCGGATCTGAGGTAGAAGGTATACCAAATAGTTTCTTTAGGGTATCCTATGAAGACGCATTTTTCCGACTTGGGTTCAAGCTTTTCAGGTTGAAGTTTCTTGACATAAGCATCGCATCCCCAAACTTTTAGAAACGACAGCTTAGGTTTCTTCCCAAACCATAATTCATACAGTGTCCTCTCAACGGATTTCGATGGAGCCCTATTTAAAGTGAATGCAGCAGTCTCTAAAGCATAGCCCCAAAATGACAGCGGTAAATCGGTAAGAGACATCATAGATCGCACCATATCCAATAGAGTGCGATTACGACATTCGGACACACCATTACGCTGAGGTCTTCCAGGAGGTGTGAGTTGTGAAACTATTCCACATTTTCTTAAGTGTGTGCCAAATTCGTGACTCAAGTATTCTCCCCCACGATCTGATCGCAAGAACTTGATTTTCTTGTCACGTTGATTCTCAACCTCACTCTGAAATTCCTTGAACTTTTCAAAGGTCTCAGACTTGTGTTTCATTAAGTAGACATACCCATATCTACTCAAGTCATCAGTGAGGGTGAGAACATAACGATAGCCACCACGAGCCTCAACACTCATTGGACCGCACACATCAGTATGTATGATTTCCAATAAGTTGGTGCTCGCTCCATTGTTCCTGAGAACGGAGTCTTGGTCATTTTACCCATGAGGCATGGTTCGCACGTGTCAAATGATTCGTAATCAAGAGACTTTAAAAGTCCATCTGCATGGAGCTTCTTCATGTGTTTGACACCTATGTGACCAAGGCGGCAGTGCCACAAGTATGTGGGACTATCATTATCAACTTTACATCTTTTGGTATTCACACTATGAATATGTGTAGCATTACGCTCGAGATTCATTAAGAATAAACCATTCACCATTGGAGCATGACCATAAAACATATCTCTCATATAAATAGAACAACCATTATTCTCGGATTTAAATGAGTAGCCATCTCGAATTAAACGAGATCCTGATACAATGTTCATGCTCAAAGCCAGCACTAAATAACAATCATTGAGGTTTAAAACTAATCCCGTAGGTAAATGTAGAGGCAGCGTGCCGACGGCGATCACAACGACCTTGGAACCATTCCCGACGCGCATCGTCACCTCGTCCTTCGCCAGTCTCCGCTTATTCCGCAGCTCCAGCTTTGAGTTACAAATGTGAGCAACCGCACCGGTATCAAATACCCAGGATCTACTACGAGTACTGGTAAGGTACACATCAATTACATGTATATCACATATACCTTTAGTGATGCCAGCCTTCTTGTCCGCTAAGTATTTGGGGCAGTTCCGCTTCCAGTGACCACTTCCCTTGCAATAAAAACACTCAGTCTCGGGCTTGGGTCCATTCTTTGGCTTCTTCCCGGCAGCTTGCTTACCGGGTGCGGCAACTCCCTTGTCGTCCTTCTTGAAGTTCTTCTTACCCTTGCCTTTCATGAACTTAGTGGTTTTATTCACCATCAATACTTGATGTTCCTTTTTGACTTCCACCTCTGCTGATTTCAGCATTGAATATACCTCAGGAATGGTCTTTTCCATCCCCTGCATATTGAAGTTCATCACAAAGCTCTTGTAGCTCGGTGGAAGCGACTGAAGGATTCTGTCAATGACCGCGTCATCTGGGAGATTAACTCCCAGCTGAGTCAAGCGGTTATGCAACCTAGACATTTTGAGTATGTGCTCACTGACAGAACTATTTTCCTCCATCTTACAGCTGAAGAACTTGTCGAAGACTTCATATCTCTCGACCCGGGCATGAGCTTGAAAAACCATTTTCAGCTCTTCAAACATCTCATATGCTCCGTGTCTCTCAAAACACTTTTGGAGCCCCGGTTCTAAGCTGTAAAGCATGCCGCACTGAACGAGGGAGTAATCATCAGCACGTGTCTGCCAAGCGTTCATAACGTCTTGGTTCTGTGGGACGGGTGCGTCACCTAGCGGTGCTTCTAGGACACAATCTTTCTTGGCAGCTATGAGGATGATCCTCAGGTTCCAGACCCAGTCCGTATAGTTGCTGCCATCGTCTTTCAGCTTGGTTTTCTCTAGGAACGCATTGAAGTTGAGGACAACGTGGGCCATTTGATCTACAAGACATATTGTAAAGATTTTAGACTAAGTTCATGATAATTAAGTTCATCTAATCAAATTATTCAATGAACTCCCACTCAGATAGACATCCCTCCAGTCATCTAAGTATAACATGATCCGAGTTAACTAGGCCGTGTCTGATCATCACGTGAGACGGACTAGTCAACATCGGTGAACATCTTCATGTTGATCGTATCTTCTATACGACTCATGCTCGACCTTTCGGTCTTCTGTGTTCCGAGGCCATGTCTGTACATGCTAGGCTCGTCAAGTCAACCTAAGTGTATTGCATGTGTATATCTGGCTTACACCCGTTGTATTCGAACATTAGAATCTATCACACCCGATCATCACGTGGTGCTTTGAAACAACGAACCTTCGCAAAGGTGCACAGTTAGGGGGAACACTTTCTTGAAATTATTATGAGGGATCATCTTATTTAAGCTACCGTCGTTCTAAGCAAATAAGATGTAAAACATGATAAACATCACATGCAATCAAATAGTGACATGATATGGCCAATATCATTTGCTCCTTTGATCTCCATCTTCGGGACTCCATGATCATCGTTGTCACCGGCATGACACCATGATCTCCATCATCATGATCTCCATCATCGTGTCTTCTTGAAGTTGTCTCGTCATCTAATACTTCTACTACTATGGCTAACGCTTTAGAAATAAAGTAAAGTAATTACATGACGTTTATGTTGACACGCAGGTCATAAATAAATAAATAAAGACAACTCCTATGGCTCCTGCCGGTTGTCATACACATCGACATGCAAGTCATGATTCCTATTACAAGAACATGATCATCTCATACATCACATATATCATTCATCACATCCTTTGGCCATATCACATCACAAAACACTTGCTGCAAAAACAAGTTAGACGTCCTCTAATTGTTGTTGCAAGTTCTTACGTGGCTGCTATAGGTTTCTAGCAAGAAAGTTTATTACCTACGCCAAAACCACAACGTGAATTGCCAATTTATATTTACCCTTCATAAGGACCCCGTTCATCGAATCCGATCCGACTAAAGTGGGAGAGACAGACACCCGCCAGCCACCTTATGCAACTAGTGCATGTCAGTCGGTGGAACTGGTCTCACGTAAGTGTACGTGTAAGGTTGGTCCGGGCCGCTTCATCCCACGATGCCGCCGAATCAAGATAATACTAGTAACGGCAAGCAAATTGACAATATCGACGCCCACAACTACTTTGTGTTCTACTCGTGCATAGTAACTACGCATAGACCTAGCTCATGATGCCACTGTTGGGGAATGTAGCAGAATTTTAAAATTTTCTACGCATCACCAAGATCAATCTATGGAGTCATCTAGCAACGAGGGAGAGAGGATTGCATCTACATACCCTTGTAGATCGCACGCGGAAGCGTTCAAGAGACGGGGTTGATGGAGTCGTACTCGACGTGATTCAAATCACCGATGACCAAGTGTCGAACGGACAGCACCTCCGCGTTCAACACACGTACGGTTGGGAAGACGTCTCCTCCAACTTGATCCAGCAAGGGGAAAGGAGAGGTTGATGAAGATCCAGCAGCACGACGGCGTGGTGGTGGAAGCAACGGTGATCTCGGCAGGGCTTCGCCAAGCGCTGGGAGACGGAGGAGTGTCACAGGAGGGAGAGGGAGAGGCCAGGGGCTTGGGTGCGCAGCCCTCCCTCCCCCACCCCCCACTATATATAGGGTGCCTAGGGGGGCCTCCGGCCCTAGGAGATCCAATCTCCTAGGGGGGGCAACGGCCAAGGGGGGTGCCTTGCCCCCCAAGGCAAGGGTGGCGCCCCCCACCCCTAGGGTTTCTAACCCTAGGCGCAGGGGGAGGCCCAAGGGGGGCGCACCAGCCCACTAGGGGCTGGTTCCCCTCCCACTTCGGCCCATGGGGCCCTCCGGGATAGGTGGCCCCACCCGGTGGACCCCCGGGACCCTTCCGGTGGTCCCGGTACAATATCGGTGACCCCTGAAACCTTCCCGATGGCCGAAACTGGACTTCCTATATATAAATATTTACCTCCGGACCATTGCGGAACTCCTCGTGACGTTCGGGATCTCATCCGGGACTCCGAACAACTTTCGAGTTACCGTGTGCTAATATCTCTACAACCCTAGCGTCACCGAACCTTAAGTGTGTAGACCCTACGGGTTCGGGAGACATGTAGACATGACCGAGAAGCCTCTTCGGTCAATAACCAACAGCGGGATCTGGATACCCATGTTGGCTCCCACATGCTCCACATCTCATCGGATGAACCACGATGTTGAGGATTCAATCAATCCGTATACAATTCCCTTTGTCAATCGGTATGTTACTTGCCCGAGACTCGATCGTCGGTATCCCAATACCTTGTTCAGTCTCGTTACCGGCAAGTCACTTTACTCGTACTGTAATGCATGATCCCGTGATCAACCACTTGATCACATTGAGCTCATTATGATGATGCATTACCGAGTGGGCCCAGAGATACCTCTCCATCATACGGAGTGACAAATCCCAGTCTCGATTCGTGCCAACCCAACAGACACTTTCGGAGATACCTGTAATGTACCTTTATAGTCACCCAGTTACATTGTGACGTTTTGCACACCCAAGGCACTCCTACGGTATCCGGGAGTTGCACAATCTCATGGTCTAAGGAAATGATACTTGACATTCAGAAAATCTATAGCAAACGAACTACACGATCTTTGAGCTAAGCTTAGGATTGGGTCTTGACCATCACATCATTCTGCTAATGATGTGATCCCGTTATCAATGACATCCAATGTCCATAGTTAGGAAACCATGACTATCTTTTGATCAGCGAGCTAGTCAACTAGGGGCTCACTAGGGATGTGTTGTGGTCTATGTATTCACACATGTATTACGATTTCCGGATAACACAATTATAGCATGAACAATAGACAATTATCATGAACAAAGAAATATAATAATAACCATTTTATTATTGCCTCTAGGGCATATTTCCAACAATGCCTTCGCCGTTCACCGGGGCTTCGGTCATACTAGCAAGAGTCATATTCTTCTCCTCTCGATCCTACCTTGGGTTATGTTTGACATGGATGGTCAGTGAACTTCTATTGGTTTCGAAGGAGGAAAGGACAAATTTTAGAAGAAGGAGCTGCTACAGTTGGGGGCGAACTTGTTCCGTTGACATCCTTTGCCGTAGAACTTATCTCTAAGATCCTTTTTCAAACCTGCTCTGATCCCATTTAAGGAAAAATAATTTCACGTTCTTCCTATGTGGAGTGGGTTTCGAAGGGAAGGTTCTCGGGTCCCTAGAATGGAAGAGATAATTAAGACCTATATGGGATTCGGATTACAGAAATCATGGGTGTCGGCGGTCTAGTCAGATCATTTTGGAGCGCCTGAGCGGGCAAAGTAGCTGGAACAAACGAGTGCTTTCAACAATAAGCAATACCCAAGCTTCCTTCTACCAATCAGGATTCCGAAATTCAGTTTTTTTTCTTATTGGATTTCAATGGATCAAGTGAAGGAAATATGCCCTAGAGGCAATAATAAAGTTATTATTTTATTTCCTTATATCATGATAAATGTTTATTGTTCATGCTAGAATTGTATTATCCGAAAACATAATACTTGTGTGAATACATAGACAAACTAAACGTCACTAGTGTGCCTCTACTTGACTAGCTCGTTAATAAAAGATGGTTATGTTTCCTAACCATAGACATGTGTTGTCATTTGATTAACGGGATCACATTATTAGGAGAATGATGTGATTGACATGACCCATTCCATTAGCTTAGCACCCGATCGTTTAGTATGTTGCTATTGCTTTCTTCATGACTTATACATGTTCCTATGACTATGAGATTATGCAACTCCTGTTTGCCGGAGGAACACTTTGTGTGCTACCAAATGTCACAACGTAACTGGGTGATTATAAAGGAGCTCTACATGTGTCTCCAAAGGTACATGTTGGGTTGGCGTATTTCGAGATTAGGATTTGTCACTCCGATTGTCGGAGAGGTATCTCTGGGCCCTCTCGATAATGCACATCACATAAGCCTTGCAAGCATTGCAACTAATGAGTTAGTTGTGAGATGATGTATTACGAAACGAGTAAAGAGACTTGCCGGTGACGAGATTGAACTAGGTATTGAGATACCGACGATCGAATCTCGGGCAAGTAACATACCAATGACAAAGGGAACAAAGTATGTTGTTATGCGGTCTGACCCATAAAAGATCTTCGTAGAATATGTGGGAGCCAATATGAGCATCCAGGTTCCGCTATTGGTTATTGACCGGAGACATGTCTCGGTCATGTCTACATTGTTCTCGAACCCATAGGGTCTGCACGCTTAACGTTACGATGATAGTTTCATTATGAGTTATATATTTTGATGTACCGAAGTTAGTTCGGAGTCCCGGATATGATCACGGACATGACGAGGAGTCTCGAAATGGCCGAGACATAAAGATTGATATATTGGAAGCCTATGTTTGGACATCGGAAGTGTTCCGGGTGAAATCGGCATTTTACTGGAGTACCGGGAGATTACCGGAACCCCCCCGGTAACTTAATGGGCCTTAATGGGCCTAGTGGAGGAAGAGGAGAGGAGGCCTAGGGGCTGCCACATGCCCTGTCCCCCCCAAGTCCGAATTGGACAAGGAGGGGGGCGCCCCCCCCCCTTTCCTTTCTTCCCTCTCTTCCTTCTTCCCCAAGTCCTAATCCAACTAGGGAAAGGGGGGAGTCCTACTCCCGGTAGGAGTAGGACTCCTCCTGCGCGCCTCCTCCTAGGGCCGGCCGCATCCCCCCTTGGCTCCTTTATATACGGGGGCAAGGGGCACCCCTAGACACAGAAGTTGATCTCTAAGATCGTTCTCTTAGCCGTGTGCGGTGCCTCCTTCCACCATAGTCCTCGATAATATTGTAGTGGTGCTTAGGCGAAGCCCTGCGATAGTAGAACATCAAGATCGTCACCAAGCATCGTGCTGACGGAACTCTTCCCCGACACTTTGCTGGATCGGAGTCCGGGGATCGTCATCGAGCTGAACGTGTGCTAGAACTCGGAGGTGCCATAGTTTTGGTGCTTGATCGGTCGGGCCATGAAGACGTACGACTACATCAACCGCATTGTCATAACGCTTTCGCTGTCGGTCTACGAGGGTACGTAGATCACACTCTCCCCTCTCGTTGCTATGCATCACCATGATCTTGCGTGTGCGTAGGAAAATTTTGAAATTACTACGTTCCCAATAGTGGTATCAGAGCCTAGGTTTTATGCGTTGATGTTATATGCACCAGTAGAACACAAGTGAGTTGTGGGCGATATAAGTCATACTGCTTACCAGCATGTCATACTTTGGTTCGGTGGTATTGTTGGACGAAGCGGCCCGGACCGACATTACGTGTACGCTTACGCGAGACCAGTTCTCCCGACGTGCTTTGCACAAAGGTGGCTAGCGGGTGTCAGTTTCTCCAACTTTAGTTGAACCAAGTGTGGCTACGCCCGGTCCTTGCGAAGGTTAAAACAGCACCAACTTGACAAACTATCGTTGTGGTTTTGATGCGTAGGTAAGAACGGTTCTTGCTAAGCCCGTAGCAGCCACGTAAAAGTTGCAACAACAAAGTAGAGGACGTCTAACTTGTTTTTGCAGGGCATGTTGTGATGTGATATGGTTAAGACATGATGCTAAATTTTATTGTATGAGATGATCATGTTTTGTAACTGAGTTATCGGCAACTGGCAGGAGCCATATGGTTGTCGCTTTATTGTATGCAATGCAATTGCGCTGTAATGCTTTACTTTACCACTAAGCGGTAGTGATAGTCGTGGAAGCATAAGATTGGCAAGACGACAATGATGCTACGATGATGATCAAGGTGTCGCGCCGGTGACGATGGTGATCATGACGATGCTTCGAAGATGGAGATCACAAGCACAAGATGATGATGGCCATATCATATCACTTATATTGATTGCATGTGATGTTTATCTTTTATACATCTGATCTTGCTTTGATTGACGGTAGCATTTTAAGATGATCTCTCACTAATTATCAAGAAGTGTTCTCCCTGAGTATGCACCGTTGCGAAAGTTCTTCGTGCTGAGACACCACGTGATGATCGGGTGTGATATTCTCTACGTTCAAATACAATGGGTGCAAAATAGTTGCACACGCGGAATACTCAGGTTATACTTGACGAGCCAAGCATATACAGATATGGCCTCGGAACACGAAGACCGAAAGGTCGAGCGTGAATCATATAGTAGATATGATCAACATATCTGATGTTCACCAATGAAACTACTCCATCTCACATGATGATCGGACATGGTTTAGTTGATTTGGATCACGTGATCACTTAGAGGATTAGAGGGATGTCTATCTAAGTGGGAGTTCTTTAGTAATATGATTAATTGAACTTAAATTTATCATGAACTTAGTACCTGATAGTATCTTGCTTGTTTATGTTTGATTGTAGATAGATGGCCCGTGCTGTTGTTCCATTGAATTTTAATGCGTTCCTTGAGAAAGCAAAGTTGAAATATGATGGTAGCAATTGCATGGACTGGGTCCGTAACTTGAGGATTATCCTCATTGCTGCACGGAAGAATTATGTCCTGGAAGCACCGCTGGGTGCTAGGCCTGCTGCTGGAGCAACACCAGATGTTATGAACGTCTGGCAGAGCAAAGCTGATGACTACTCGATAGTTCAGTGTGCCATGCTTTACGGCTTAGAATCGGGACTTCAACGACGTTTTGAACGTCATGGAGCATATGAGATGTTCCAGGAGTTGAAGTTAATATTTCAAGCAAATGCCCAGATTGAGAGATATGAAGTCTCCAATAAGTTCTATAGCTGCAAGATGGAGGAGAACAGTTCTGTCAATGAGCATATACCCAAAATGTCTGGGTATAATAATCACTTGATTCAATTGGGATTTAATCTTCCAGATGATTGCATCATTGACAGAATTCTCCAATCACTGCCACCTAGCTACAAGATCTTCGTGATGAACTATAATATGCAAGGGACGAATAAGACTATTCCCGAGCTCTTCGTAATGCTGAAAGCTGCGGAGGTAGAAATCAAGAAGGAGCATCAAGTGTTGATGGTCAACAAGACCACTAGTTTCAAGAAAAATGGCAAAGGGAAGAAGAAGAGGAACTTCAAAAAGAACAGCAAGCAAGTTGCTGCTCAAGAGAAGAAACCCAAATCTGGACCTAAGCCTGAAACTGAGTGCTTCTACTGCAAGCAAACTGGTCACTGGAAGCGGAACTGCCCCAAGTATTTGGCGGATAAGAAGGATGGCAAGGTGAACAAAGGTATATGTGATATACATGTTATTGATGTGTACCTTACTAGTACTCGCAGTAGCACCTGGGTATTTGATACTGGTTCTGTTGCTAACATTTGCAACTCAAAACAGGGACTACGGATTAAGCGAAGATTGGCTAAGGACGAGGTGACGATGCGCGTGGGAAATGGTTCCAAAGTCGATGTGATCGCGGTCGGCACGCTACCTCTACATCTACCTTCGGGATTAGTATTAGACCTAAATAATTGTTGTTTGGTGCCATCGTTGAGCATGAACATTATATCTGGATCTTGTTTGATGCGAGACAGTTATTCCTTTAAATCAGAGAATAATGGTTGTTCTATTTATATGAGTAAAATCTTTTATGGTCATGCACCCATGAAGAATGGTCTATTCTTATTAAATCTCGATAGTAGTGACACACACATTCATAATATTGAAGCCAAAAGATGCAGAGTTGATAATGATAGTCCAACTTATTTGTGGCACTGCCGTTTAGGTCATATCGGTGTAAAGCGCATGAAGAAACTCCATACTGATGGACTTTTGGAACCACTTGATTATGAATCGCTTGGTACTTGCGAACCGTGCCTTATGGGTAAGATGACAAAAACACCGTTCTCCGGTACTATTGAGAGAGCAACAGATTTGTTGGAAATCATACATACAGATGTATGTGGTCCGATGAATGTTGAGGCTCGTGGCGGATATCGTTATTTTCTCACCTTCACAGATGACTTAAGCAGATATGGGTATATCTACTTAATGAAACATAAGTCTGAAACATTTGAAAAGTTCAAAGAATTTTAGAGTGAAGTTGAAAATCATCGAAACAAGAAAATAAAATTCCTACGATCTGATCGTGGAGGAGAATATTTGAGTTACGAGTTTGGTGTACATTTGAAACAATGTGGAATAGTTTCGCAACTCACGCCACCCGGAACACCACAGCATAATGGTGTGTCCGAACGCCGTAATCGTACTTTACTTGATATGGTGCGATCTATGATGTCTCTTACTGATTAACCGCTATCATTTTGGGGTTATGCTTAGAGACGGACGCATTCACGTTAAATAGGGCACCATCAAAATCCGTTGAGATGACGCCTTATGAACTGTGGTTTGGCAAGAAACCAAAGTTGTCATTTCTGAAAGTTTGGGGTTGCGATGCTTATGTGAAAAAGCTTCAACCTGATAAGCTCAAACCCAAATCGGAGAAATGTGTCTTCATAGGATATCCAAAGGAAACTATTGGATACACCTTCTATCACAGATCCGAAGGCAAGACTTTTGTTGCTAAATTCGGAAACTTTCTAGAGAAGGAGTTTCTCTCGAAAGAAGTGAGTGGGAGGAAAGTAGAACTTGATGAGGTAACTGTACCTGCTCCCTTATTGGAAAGTAGTACATCACAGAAACCGGTTTCTGTGACACCTACACCAATTAGTGAGGAAGCTAATGATGATGATCATGAAACTTCATAACAAGATACTACTGAACCTCGTAGATCAACCAGAGTAAGATCCGCACCAGAGTGGTACGGTAATCCTGTTCTGGAAGTCATGCTACTAGATCATGATGAACCTACAAACTATGGAGAAGCGATGGTGAGCCCAGATTCCGCAAAATGGCTTGAAGCCATGAAATCTGAGATGGGATCCATGTATGAAAACAAAGTGTGGACTTTGGTTGACTTGCCAAAAGATTGGCAAGCAATTGAAAATAAATGGATGTTCAAGAAGAAGACTGACGCTGACGGTAATGTTATTGTCTACAAAGCTCGACTTGTCGCAAAAGGTTTTCGACAAGTTCAAGGGATTGACTACGATGAGACCTTCTCACCCGTAGCGATGCTTAAGTCTGTCTGAATCATGTTAGCAATTGCCGCATTTTATGATTATGAAATTTGGCAGATGGATGTCAAAACTGCATTCTTGAATGGATTTCTGGAAGAAGAGTTGTATATGATGTAGCCGGAAGGTTTTGTCGATCCAAAGGGAGCTAACAAAGTGTGCAAGCTCCAGCGATCCATTTATGGACTGGTGCAAGCCTCTCGGAGTTGGAATAAACGCTTTGATAGTGTGATCAAAGCATTTGGTTTTGTACAGACTTTTGGAGAAGCCTGTATTTACAAGAAAGTGAGTGGGAGCTCTGTAGCGTTTCTGATATTATATGTAGATGACATATTACTAATCGGAAATGATATAGAATTTCTGGATAGCATAAAGGGATAATTGAATAAGAGTTTTTCAATGAAAGACCTCGGTGAAGCTGCTTACATATTGGGCATTAAGATCTATAGAGACAGATCAAGACGCTTAATTGGACTTTCACAAAGCACATACCTTGACAAAATTTTGAAGAAGTTCAAAATGGATCAAGCAAAGAAAGGATTCTTGCATGTGTTACAAGGTGTGAAATTGAGTAGGACTCAATGCCCGACCAATGCAGAAGATAGAGAGAAAATGAAAGATGTTCCCTATGCTTCAGCCATAGGCTCTATCATGTATGCAATGTTGTGTACCAGACCTGATGTGTGTCTTGCTATAAGTCTAGCAGGGAGGTACCAAAGTAATCCAGGAGTGGATCACTGGACAGCGGTCAAGAACATCTTGAAATACCTGAAAAGTACTAAGGATATGTTTCTCATATATGGAGGTGACAAAGAGCTCATCGTAAATGGTTACATTGATGCAAGCTTTGACACTGATCCGGACGATTCTAAATCGCAAACCGGATACGTGTTTACATTAAACGGTGGAGCTGTCAGTTGGTGCAGTTCTAAACAAAGCGTTGTGGAGGGATCTACATGTGAAGCGGAGTACATAGCTGCTTCGGAAGCAGCAAGCGAAGGAGTCTGGATGAAGGAGTTCATATCCGATCTAGGTGTCATACCTAGTGCATCGGGTCCAATGAAAATCTTTTGTGACAATACTGGTGCAATTGCCTTGGCAAAGGAATCCAGATTTCACAAGAGAACCAAGCACATCAAGAGACGCTTCAATTCCATCCGGGATCTAGTCCAGGTGGGAGACATAGAGATTTGCAAGATACATACGGATCTGAATGTAGCAGACCCATTGACTAAGCCTCTTCCACCAGCAAAACATGATCAGCACCAATGCTCCATGGGTGTTAGAATCATTACTGTGTAATCTAGATTATTGACTCTAGTGCAAGTGGGAGACTGAAGGAAATATGCCCTAGAGGCAATAATAAAGTTATTATTTTATTTCCTTATATCATGATAAATGTTTATTGTTCATGCTAGAATTGTATTATCCGGAAACATAATACTTGTGTGAATACATATACAAACTAAACGTCACTAGTATGCCTCTACTTGACTAGCTCGTTAATCAAAGATGGTTATGTTTCCTAACCATAGACATGTGTTGTCATTTGATTAACGGGATCACATTATTAGGAGAATGATGTGATTGACATGACCCATTCCATTAGCTTAGCACCCGATCGTTTAGTACGTTGCTATTGCTTTCTTCATGACTTATACATGTTCCTATGACTATGAGATTATGCAACTCCCGTTTGCCGGAGGAACACTTTGTGTGCTACCAAACGTCACAACGTAACTGGGTGATTATAAAGGAGCTCTACAGGTGTCTCCAAAGGTACATGTTGGGTTGGCATATTTCAAGATTAGGATTTGTCACTCCGATTGTCGGAGAGGTATCTCTGGGCCCTCTCGGTAATGCACATCACATAAGCCTTGCAAGCATTGCAACTAATGAGTTAGTTGCGAGATGATGTATTATGAAACGAGTAAAGAGACTTGCCAGTAACGAGATTGAACTAGGTATTGAGATACCGACGATCGAATCTCGGGCAAGTAACATACCGATGACAAAGGGAACAAAGTATGTTGTTATGCGGACTGACCGATAAAAGATCTTCGTAGAATATGTGGGAGCCAATATGAGCATCCAGGTTCCGCTATTGGTTATTGACCGGAGACATGTCTCGGTCATGTCTACATTGTTCTCGAACCCGTAGGGCCCGCACGCTTAACGTTACGATGACAGTTTCATTATGAGTTTATATATTTTGATGTACCGAAGTTTGTTCGGAGTCCCGAATGTGATCACGGACATGACGAGGAGTCTCGAAATGATCGAGACATAAAGATTGATATATTGGACGGCTATATTCGGACAACGGAAGTGTTCCGAATGATTTCGGAGAAAACCGGAGTGCCGAAGGGTTACCA
>NC_041388.1:577911574-577912532 GCF_002162155.2 Triticum dicoccoides | reverse complement strand
CCCCCCCGGGAGAAGTAATGGGCCTTATGGGCCCTAGTGGAGAGAGAGAGGGGCGGCCAGGGTGGGCCGCGCGCCCCCTCCCCCTCTGGTCCGAATTGGACTAGGAGAGGGGGGCGGCGCCCCCCTTTCCTTCTCCCTCTCCCCCTTCCTTTCCCCCTCCTAGTAGGAGTAGGAAAGAGGGGAGTCCTACTCCTACTAGGAGGAGGACTCCTCCTCCTTGGCGCGGCCTAGGGCCGGCCGGCCTCCCCCTTTCTCCTTTATATACGGGGGCAGGGGGGCACCTCTAGACATAAGTTGATCCTCGTGATCGTTTTCTTAGCCATGTGCGGTGCCCCCTTCCACCATACTCCTCGATAATATTGTAGTGGTACTTAGGCGAAGCCCTGCGACAGTAGAATATCAAGATCGTCACCACGCGGTCGTGCTGATGGAACTCTTCCCCGACACTTTGCTGGATCGAAGTCCCGGGATCGTCATCGAGCTGAACGTGTGCTAGAACTCGGAGGTGCCGTAGTTTCGGTGCTTGATCGGTCGGGCCATGAAGATGTACGACTACATCAACCGCGTTGTCATAACGCTTCCGCTTTCGGTCTACGAGGGTACGTAGACAACACTCTCACCTCTCGTTGCTATGCATCACCATGATCTTGCGTGTGCGTAGGATTTTTTTTTGAAATTACTACGTTCCCCAACACTAAGGAACTCAACGATATAAAAATAATCAAGTTATTAATGACTGGACGACGCCTGACCAACTTGAGATGCTCTTGTAGAAAGAACTCTATTTTGATCTAATCACTAGAACAACAGCGTCCCCCGGGAGTTTCGCAGTAGTAGATGACATTCCTGGTACTAGTAGGGGGTGAAATGGCACTCAAACCTAGAGCTAGCTGGTTCTCCCTGAAATGCGGGTTTTTAGATAGTGGTTGATTGCCCTGGATTCGTAACTACTACCCTC
>NC_041388.1:577902946-577911298 GCF_002162155.2 Triticum dicoccoides | reverse complement strand
TTTATTACGATTCGCTCATTTTGAAGGTTCGTTCTACTTTTGGTCTTCAAGAAATTCAGAATATTTTCTTATTAGTTTCCAAGTGCAAAATGTTCATTGCCTTGATCAGAGCCTTTAAGCCTTTTACTTTTTTTTCATTAAGCCCATAACCAGGTTTGGGCTGAACAAGATATTCTTCATGGAAACCTGCTCGATATAGATCAAGAAAAATGTATAATCTTTGGAGTAAGACCTCAACAAGGGGGTGTGGTTTCCTCTTCCTCGGTTTCTGTTTTGGATTGGATAAACAATCCTACTTTTATTCCGGTTGTTATGCCAATAGGAGCGCCGGGCAGCTAAGTTAGATACATCGACTTTCTATTCAGAAAAAACCGTTGGAGTGGCAATACAGATAGATAGATAGATAGATAGATAGATAGATAGATAGATAGATAGATAGATAGAAGGATCTTCTCCGGTCGTAGGTCGGTAGGGCTTTGCCCTGGCTAAGAAATGGAATAAAAAATTCCCTATTTTAAATGGTCAGCCTATGCGGCATCAATTGAATTTGAATTCTTATTTGTAACAGTTCTCTACTTGGGAGGGAAAAGGCCTCAAGTTTTTCTTAGCGCAAAAGAAAATTTTTGGAAGGCTCGAGCTGTTGCATCATGTGCTTGGAATTAATGAATATATTTTTTTTGCGGGGAGGAATTAATGTGTACTGTGGGTTGCGTGCAGGGTAAAGTGGTCAAAAAAATTGGATCCAATTATATCAATGAACTCTATTAAATAATTAACCAATTTAATATATATATTATCATTCATTTAATAGATCCTAAATTAAATATATAGTTAATATATATAATATTAAATAATTAACATATTTAATATATACCTAGATTAAACCAGTTATTCACCTTATTTTTTATAATATAGTTAATAATCAATTCATTTAATAGATCATTGCTGTAGAACTCTTAAATATTACGCTACTATTTAATTGGTTGACCATTTATGCGCTGGAGAGGCCGTTTTGTCCTCGGTGGCCGAAAAAGACCTACACTTCTTGCTTGATTTTTCTCAAAATTGTCTATCCGGATAGATATATCCCTATGGTTGAATGTAGGTGCTGTTCTTATTTTGCCCGGGGGATTCGAATTAGCGCCGCTCGAATTTAAAGGTGATAAAAAGGCAGCGAAGTGTTCCAGCGGCCAGCCACGACGGTCGCCCCTTCATCCAGACAGAGAAACCCCTCATCCAATTCGGGATTTTTCTTGAGAAGTTTCAAAGAATTTTATTAGTATTTAGTTAGGTATTTGCATTAATAATATCAGCAAAAAAACGTTCTCCCGTGCTTCCAGACATGCTGAACATAGTCGATCATTCTTTTCCCTATCAGCTTCAGCTGCATCGTAGAGAAAGATGCATTGTTCACTTACTTGGGCACGCACGTCAGCTTGCTGGTGAAATGAAACGGTACACCATTTCTTTGCACCAAGAACTTTGGTGGGCTGGCTCCTGCACGGATCTGTTACGGCGCGTCACGCCAACGGCGTAATAATTAAGTAATCGGCATTAGGTGGTGATCACGTGCCCAGCTGATAACATTTCATCATACACCTGATGCGTTTAACATCTGCGTCGTCCGTTGCCGCGTCATCGCCGGTTTCGGGCTCGCTTCCGTCCGAGGCCTCGCCGGCGTCCTCGTGCATCGCCGTCTCCGGTCTCGGGGCTTCGATGCTCCTTCCCCTCGTCTCTCTACGCGTTCTGGAAATCGGTTGACGCAAAGATTAGTTCCGGTTGGCTGAGTATTAGCGAAACCCTAAGTTAATGATCAAATAATATCGGCATCAATCAAGCAACACGTGCACCGGAGTACGTACCAAATAGTAGTCCTCGCGTGGACTTTGACGACGTGTTCTAAACTAGGCTACGCTCTCCTGGCGAGGCAGGTCGCATGGATTCTTTCTGGTCGGAAGAGGAAGGACTCCGAACTAGATGTTCTAGAAGCAAGAAGGTTTTCCTCGAAACTAATATGGATAGCCAATTTTTCTAGTGAAAGAATAAAAAAAAATCATTTTTTTTACAAAAGTCGCCTGATGAACAAACAATTTAGTTGTCATAGCCAGTGAGGCTGTTGTAAATGGAAGACCGCGACGTTGTTTTCCATTTTATTTTATTTAGGGAGGCAAAGGATACAAGTTACATGGTAATCACATCCTGATTAAGTCCAAATCTGCCGCAGTGCAAAGCAAAGAGAGAAGAAAATGACGAAGACAACCAAGTCCAAAACCGGAGTAGCAACGAGACAACCGCAACAGAATTGTCCACGGGAAGAATGAAGGAAATCGACGAAAGTACTCTTCTAGTCTTGAGTTCAAATGATCTCGGGTGGACAGTAAAATCAAAAAAATAGTGAAATTTTTCAAAAAGTTCTATTTTTTTAATGACAAACATTGACAAAAGTTATCTGGATTATGTGCCCGTGCTGGCATTTGCATGTTGATCTTAATCCCCTTCATTGTGTTGTTTTTCGCAGCTGTGTGTGTCGTGCTGGTTGGCCTTAGGCTGGTTGTAATAGGAGTATCATAAGTAGTATCATGCATGCCATCTAGGCAAATTTGATGAGGTGATATAGAATTAAATAAAAAAAAAGGTTGAGTATCATATCATGATACCGTATCATATTAAATGTTATGCTACTATGTGTCATGCATGTCAATAAATGAAGTCATCTATGATACTAACATATGATACTATACACTACAGATGTAGTATCATACACTAATATCGTATGCATGATGATACTAATACATGATACTCACCCCGACCAGCCTTAGCTCATCTCTTCCTTCGTGGTAACCGCCAGCTCGTACACAAAGCAGATCGCGAGCCCTGCCGGCTGCCGTTAGTTAATTTGGTTCGCTGAAACACGGAAGATACTACTACAAAAGGAGGTCAGCCCAAGGAGGAAGGGGAGACTGGAAGAGGACGCACACTGCGCATACAAGGTTGGCGTCGCGCCCTGCCGTTCGTTCCATCGACCGATCAGGCCAGGGAGGAAGGAAGGAAGAGATGAGCCCCGCCATGGCGCTCGATCTCGAGGTGGCGGCGGTGGTCGCCCTGGCGCTGCTCATCGTCGCCCTCGCCGCCGCCGCCTCGGGCGCCTGCAGGGACGACGGCGGCGCTGAGGACGTGGAGCGCGCGCTCGGCGACGCGACGCTGGTGGCGTACGCGCAGGTGGGCGAGGCGGCGAGGGCGCGGCAGCGCTGCTGCGCCTTCTGCCAGTCGGAGTACGCCAAGGCGCCCGAGGAGCTGGTGCGCGTGGTGCCTGCGTGCGGGCACTTCTTCCACGCCGCGTGCGACGCCGACCGGTGGATCCGGACGCGCCGGACGTGCCCGCTCTGCCGGGGCGCGCTCTGGCCGCCCGCGCCGCGCCCGCTGGACCGCGCCGCCGTCGTCGTAGTGGTCGTACCGTAGTCGATCATTTTCTTTCTTTCTTATCAGCTCCAGCTGCTTTGAGCTTCGTAGTAGAGACAGATGCATTGCACTTGCACACCTCCACTTACGCAAGCTTGCTACTGGTGAAATGGGACGTTCTGTCTTTGCTCCAAGAATTTTACTGGCTCCGGTGCGAATTTCCGAATTAGCTATATGTCAGTCAGCTGAAAATTCCTTTTCTGGTCAGTCGATTTTGTGACCCTTTGATTTTGCTTTAAGATGTGTGCTGTTTTCTATTTTTTTTCTGTGTCATTTTGGTGGTGAATTTAGCTCTGTGGAATTGATTGACCCCTATTTTGGGTCAGTCAAATTGCTTCATGGGCTTGTTTTTGTTTTTCTGGGATCCGTTTTTCTTTTCCTTTTTTTCCTTTCTTGGTTATTTTTTTGTTTTTGTGGGTTTTGGCTGAGTGTAATTATATACATACAAATATGTGCCAAAATTTCATGATTATGTGATTATTTTGGCAGATTATGATAAAATGCAATTTTGGTGCAAAGTTGTGTGCACATTTTTTTTAATTCTCTCTTCTTCTTAAAGAAATACCAACACCACTAATTCATTTTTTCAGGAAAAATCATTATTTCGATAATGTTTTACTCTTTACTTATTTTCATTCTACTTTAAGGTTAATACCAATTCCACTATTCATTTTTTTCTCAGATTTGTTTTTGCAACAGTTCAACTTTTATATGCATATTCTTGCATATTTTTTGAAGCGCAATTTTATGTATATTTCATGTAAATTTTGTCAGTGTTTGTTTTAGATTCTTTTTCCCATTTTCTTTGTTCTTAAATGGTAATACCAATGCCACTAAATCATTCTTTCCTAGGAAATTTAATTCTTTCTTTTGTGGGTATTTTTCTTTTATTTTATTTCTGTTTTCTGTTTCTATGCATTTTTTCTTTCTTTCTTTTATTGATTATATTTTTTTGTTTCTGTGGGTTTTTGGCTGAGTGTAATTATATACAAACACATACTATATAATATGTACCAAAATTTTATGATTATATGATTATTTTTGCATATTACGATAATGCAATTTTGATGAAAAGTTGCGCGCAAGTTTTTTTATTTTTCTTTCTTCTTCAAGAAAAATACAATATTTCAGTTACACTATATGTAAATTATAGTATAATGCAGAAAATGCACTGTTATACGCTTATTCTTTTCATATTTCAAAAAGTGCAATTTCAGTGCAAATTGTGCGCATGTTTTGAAAGTTTTTTCTTTTTTATTTTCTTTCTGCTTAAACTGTTCCGTTCTTTCTTAGAAAACTTCATTATTTTGGCTTTTTTATGAAAGGGCAATACCAATGCCACGAATTCAATCGTCGTAGAAAACATTTTTTATTTTGTTTCAGTTTTTATAACATTTTTTATTATTTTGTTTTATTTTTCTTTTGTAAGGGTAATACCGATGTCACTAATCCATTACTTTTGAGAAAACACTTTTTTTGTGGAAATCTCACTATAATATGCTCATTTTACTTTATTTTTTATTTCTGTTTTCTATTTCTATGAGTTTTATTTTACCTTTTTTCTTTCATTTATTGGTTATTTTTTGTTTTTTGTGCATTTTTGGCTCACTGTAATTATATAAAAACAAATACTATAAAATATGTGCCAAAATTTCATGATTATATGATTATTTTTGCATATTACGAGAAAGTGCAATTTCAGTGCAAAGTTATGCGCAAGTTCTTTTTAATTTTCTTTCCTCTTAAAGGAAATACATAATTTCTGTTACACTATGTGTAAATTATAGTAGAATGCAAAAATTGCACTATTATATGCTTATTATTTGCATATTTCAAAAAGTGCAATTTCAGTGCAAATTGTGTGCAAGTTTTGAAAGTTCTTCCCTTTTCATTTTCTTTCTTCTTAAAGGGTTACATTCTTTCTTAGAAAACTTTATTGTTTTGAGTTTTGTTTTAGTTTATTCTGAAAGGGTTTCACTTATTTTTAGAAAACTTCAGTATTTTTATTTCATTTTTTCTTTCATCTGGAAGGGTAATACCAATGCCACGAATTCTTTCTTTCATAGAAAACTTCTTTTTTATTTTTTTATTTTTTATTTCTTTTTTACTTTGTTTTAGTTTTGATTTTCTTTTCTTTTGTAAGGATAACAACGATGTCCCTAATCCATTACTCCTTAGGAAACACTTGTTTTTGGAGATATCACTATTATATGCTCATTTTTGCATAGTAACAATACATTTTATATATACACGTATGTATATGTTTTTATATGTATAAAATAAATATACATATTGTTTGCCAACATGTGAGATTTTTCTTTTATTGAGCAAAGCCAATATGTGTGAGAGTGCTATTCATCGATCATCTACAAAGGCTTGTCCAACAATATATTAGAGCAGCCATAATCATTGTACAAAAAAGTAGACTCGCTTGGCAGTACTGGACTGCAGCTTGCACCTGTGCGTTGGGCTTCTGCTGCTGCAACTACCGTAACTGGACTGCCTAATTAATTAGGCTCGACTGAAACAGTTTGAGGTCAATCGACTGACCCAAGAAAAAATCAGTCGATTGACCAGTAGCCAGTCCCGCGAATTTCATTTGTTACGGTGCATCACGCCAACGGCTTAACTAATCGGGATTGGGTGAGAGGCACCCATGCCACAGTTGCCTGGGAAAAACTACTGTATTTGCATCGGACGATTTTGTCCCAGCTGTGAATTACTAAAATCTAACGGCCGCCATCCCTTCCTCCTGCTCACGTCTGGCATGCTCATCTTCTTCTCCGGCGAGGCCACACCGTCCACCCGAACCCGCCAACCTCGATTTCCCTCCAGGCCTCCACATGTGTCAGTCGTCGCCGTGCCATCGTCGGTTCCAGGTCACTCCTGTCGGAGGCCTCGCCGTCGCCGGCGTCCCCGCCGTCTTCGGCCTCAGGGCTTGGCTGCTCCTCCCACTCGTCTCTCGACGCGTTCTGTAAACGTCAGCAGAACCGTTAAGTTCATTATCAAAATGTTCATAACATCGCCATCAGTCTAGCTACCAACGCTTACAGGGCTGACTTGGCCGAGAAGGCTCTGGTTTGGACCGGAGCTCCTATACAAAGGCTGGAGGCTGGACTGCAGCGGTAGTTCGCTGGCATTGGCATTGGCCAAGGAGCGATGAGCATGGACCCGGAACTCGCGCTCCACCTCGAGATCGCCGCGGTGGTCCTGATGGCGGTGATCATCGTCGCCGTGGCCGTGTTGGCCTCCGGCGTAGCCTGCGACGACGTGGCCGGCGCCGCCGCGGTGCACGCCGCCGACGTCGAGAGCGCCCTCGGCGACGCCACTCTCATGACGTACGCTCAGGCGACCGCCGGGAAGAAGGAGAAGGGGAAGGAGGAGGAGCGGTGCGCCATCTGCCAGTGGGAGTACGGCGAGGGCGACGCCGGCGAGCTGGTGCGGGTGGTGCCGGCCTGCGGCCACTTCTACCACGCGAGCTGCGACGTCGACCGCTGGCTCCGGAAGCGCCATACGTGCCCGCTCTGCCGCGGAGGGCTCGGGCCGCCGCTGCCGCTGCCGGCGCTGCCACGGCCGGAGTGCCCGCCGATGCCGGCGCGGATGCTGTCTTCAGCTTAGTGTGTTTCCTTTCTCGACGGCTGCCTGTTAGGATTTGTGTTCTCGCGGAGTGCAGAGGATGCTGCAGCATTGCGCGCTTGCGCATGTGAGGCGGCTCATTTTGCAGGATGAGATTGTGAATGCAAATTATTTACTTTCCGTTGCTTCCACGTCAGTTACGAAGAAAATCATGCCAGCAATGCGTTATGAAAATGGGCGTCTCACAAACAGGCGATTAGATTGATGTCTTCACAATATACTTTCTTAGTCCTATAATATAAGATCGTTTTAACACTACACTAACGTCAGAAAACATCTTATATTATAAGACGAAAGAAGTAAATCACAAGCAATTTTAATTGATAGAAAGAAAAAAAGGAAAAAGTTGATAGCAAGAGCGAGCGATACGTCGAGTTTTTACCAGCACGTCGACTACCATCACTAACCAGAAAACACACCTATCATCAATCAGCATAATTTTTTTTTGAACACGTTATCAATGAGCATCTAAGCTGAGCAGTGTGGACAGAGTCTTTGAGTTGACTTTGAAACGTTCCAGCCACAGTGTTCCTAGCTTGAAACTCGAAAAAATCTGCATAAGTTGGATTTTAATAATTTAAACTTTTTGGCACCCAGCCCTTTCTCCAAATTCAAATCTGGGGAGAAACATCTGGTATTCAGGTGTGTTGCCGTGGTCTTCTGCACCTAGTCCGTATGGTTTCAATCGAGCCCATCCTTTATATCTCTTGGCATGGATTCAGTTTACCTTGTTATATGTTGGATGGATCTAGGCCGAGCTGAGCCGAGCCGCGCGGCGCCGCCATCATCGTAGAAGTAGCATAGTCGATCAGTTTCTTCTCGATCAGCTGCAGCTGCTTCGCACTAGTAGAGAAAGATGCATTATACACTCGTCTCACTTAAGCCTTGTTTGTTTCTGCTTCGTTTGGATTTTAATCACATGTGGATTCGCTTCATTGGCAAAACTAATTCACAGCTTGGCCACTGAAATACACTTTGATGTGCTTTAGAAAATTGCACTAAAAATGTCCTAAATCCAGATTCAGCTTCACTAGCAAAGCTGGTTCCAAATAGTTGTTTGATTCAAGTTCTAGATTCAGCTTCATTGGCAAAGCCGAATCCGGTTCCACAATCCAAAACAAACCGGGCCTATATGCGCGTCAGCTTGCTGGTGAAATGTAACACTCGCTCTTTGTTTCAAGAATTTTGCTGGTTCCGATACGAATTTGTTGCGGTGCATCAAGCATCATGCCAACGGCTTAATTAATCGAGATTAGG
>NC_041388.1:577895144-577902760 GCF_002162155.2 Triticum dicoccoides | reverse complement strand
GACTCCCCTCCACCTGTGTCGCCCTTGCCATGCCATCGCCGGTTCCTGGTCACTCATGTTCGAGGCCTCGCCAGCGTCCCCGCCGTCTTCAGCCTCGGAGCACAGTTGCTCCTTCCACTCGTCTCTGACTCTATACACGTTTTGTTGATTGTCAGCAGAACCATTAAGTTCATTATCAAAATGGTCATAGCATCGCCATCAATCTACCAACACTTACAGGTGAGGGTACCAGACCAGTTGACTTTGACATGTTCTAGTTAGGCCACGCTCTCCTCACAACTTAATTAGCTGAGATTCTTTCCAGTCGTGAGAGGATGGACTCGGGCCCGAGAGATGTCGGCGTGAAACGACATGTCACCGGAGTCAAAGAGCTCACAAGGAAAGCAACGCAAGCACAGTACAAGTACGTTCTAGAAGCGAGCGAGAAGGTTTTCCAGGAGCTGGGCCGGCCTACGACACAATTGGAAGGTTCCACGATTTTGCCAGTGTCAACTGCCACGAATTTTCGCAGTTTGTTTTAAAAGGACGAATTTTCACGGTGGAGTATGTATAAGCCAAAATGTTACTGTCCGAGCAAGTGCAGTATATGTACATACGGTTTAAACAAAGCGCGTTACTGCAATCTTAGTGCTTCTGTTTTTCTATGTGGTCGGCACGCCAGCGAGCGCATCAACTAATCATATGGTATTACTGTATGACGAATACCGGGGATAATCGTATACTACTTTCTGTCTTTTTGCATTTCCAATAAATGAGAGCATTTTCAATAAATGATGTAAAATACTCCCTCAAAGGCGGAGGCAGTCAATTGATTAGCAAACAGCTTTAGTTGTCATAACCAGTGAGGCTGTTGTAAATGGAAGACAACGACGTTTTTTTCATTTTATTCTTAGGAGTGGCAAAGGGATACAAGTTACGCGGTAATCGCATCTTGATTCATTTTCAAAAGGGAAAAAAAAGAGAGAGAAGAAGAAGACAATTGAATTAAGTCCAAAACCGGAGTAGTGAAGTGAAACAAGACAGCTGCAAGGGAATTGTCCAGTGGAAGAAGAAAGGCGGAAATGAGCTGAAACATTCTGGGAAAGCTCAACCCCTTTCCTACACACTACGTCCTGACTTGGCCGAGAAGGCTCTGGACCGGAGCGCTCCTATACAAAGGCTGGACTGGAGCGGTAGTTCGCTGGCATTGGCCAAGGAGCATGGATCCGGACCTGGCGCTCCACCTGGAGATCGCCGCGGTGGTCGTGATGGCGGTGCTCATCGTCGCCGTAGCCGTCAGGGCCTCCGGCGGAGCCTGCGACGACGCGGCCGGCGCCACGGGGAGCGCCGCGGTGCACGACGCCGACGTCGAGGCCGCCCTCGGCGACGACACGCTCATGTCGTACGAGCAGGCGGCCGACAGGAAGAAGAAGGCGAAGGAGGAGGAGGAGGAGGAGCAGGAGCGGTGCGCCATCTGCCTGTCGGAGTACGGCGAGGGCGAGGCCGGCGAGCTGGTGCGGGTGGTGCCGGCCTGTGGGCACTTCTACCACGCGAGCTGCGAAATCGACGGGTGGCTCCGGAAGCGCCGGACGTGCCCGCTCTGCCGCGGAGGGCTCGGCCGGCCGCCGCCGCTGCCGGGGCTGCCGCGGCCGGAGTGCCCGCCGATGCCGCCGCGGATGCCGTCCTCAGCTTAGCGTGTCTCCTTTTCCGACGGATGCTTGTTAGGATTTGTGTTCTCGCGGAGTGCAGAGGATGCTGCAGCATTGCGCGCTTCTTCCACGCCGCGTGCGACGCCGACCGGTGGATCCGGACGCGCCGGACCTGCCCGCCTAGCCGCCCGCGCCGTCGTCGTGGCCGTCGTCGTAGTAACATAGTCGATCATTTGTACCCGATCAGCTTCAGCTGCTTCGAGCTTCGTAGTAGTAGAGAAAGATGCATTGTACACCTCCAATTGGGCACGCGCGTACGTCAGCTTGCTACCGGTGAAATGGAACAGCCTTTCTTTGCTCCAAGAATTTTACTGCCTCTGGTGCGAACTAGTTTTTGCGTCACGCCTGTTGGCTCGGCTCGCACGGAGCGAGTAAGGGCCCCCGTATGCGAGTCCAGTAGGTGACGCACCATGCAAGATTTTCTTCTGTAAAAAGGGGTCTGTCTAGCACACATCTAGATGTGACATAGTTATGTCACATCTAAGCTAATTTTCACTCTGTTTGTGATCTATTTTTTTTTTGTCCTAATTTTTTTTGTTTCTTGTTGATGCATTATATACTTGTGAGAGCTTAGATGTGACATCATTAAAATACATCTAGATGTGAATTAGACAAACTGCTATAAAAATATATCTTCAAGGGCTTACTCGCTTCAGCGGAGTGGAAATCCGGTTGATGCTTCAGCGGGAGGGAAAGACGGCTCCTTGGCTTCCGTGGAGCCCATGTGGGATCGACGGAGGTCCTCGTAAGAGAAGAACCGGGCAAGACACCGACTGTGTATGCCGGCGTTGCCTCGGCGGTGGCCTTCATAGTACTCAAGCGGCGGCGGTCTCCTGTGTTCTACTTCTTCTCGATGACGACGACGGACGCGGAGGCGCTGGCCACCGACTCGTTGCTCTCCGTGCACTCGGTTTCTGTCTCTGCCTGCATGCCGCGGTCACAGGCACGGGAGGCACGGTACGACGCGACGGCGTCGATGACAGTGATGACCCCGCCTCTCTAGATCATGTACGGTAGAGGGGCGATTAGCTGTTTGGAAAGTGTTTCCTACGTGATCGCTCGTCGCCGTTCATCTACGTCTGCATCGTCTTCATCATCACCATGTCCACCGCCATTGAAGCTGATTGTATCGTCGCCGAGAAGAAGGTTGCCGAGGACGCCGTCGTCGCCACAACAGCGGCTTCGTCATGGTCTACTGAAGGGTATAACTCGTTTGTCTCGCTCCTATTTATTTCTGTCTTAGCCATACTAGCGTTATACGTAGACTGCTATCAGCATAATATGTGCTTGCGTGATCAAATATCAACATGTATTTAATTCTATCGATGCCATGCTCATGATTTATTCATGGATTAAATTAATTGAAATATTGCTAATATACTCACCAGCCATGTCATCGCAGGTTCCTGGTCCGAGACCTCGCCGGCGTCCCCGCCGTCTTCGATCGGCCTCGGAGCTCCTGTGCTCCTTCCACTCGCCTGTGACTCTCTACGCGTTTTGTAAATCGTCAGCGGAACCGTTAAGTTGATTATCAAAATGTTCATAACATCGCCATCAATCTACCAACACTTACATGTGAAGGTGCCAGACCAGTTGACTTTGCCAGGTTCTAACTAGGCTACTCTCTCCTTACGACTTAGCTGAGATTCTTTCCAGTCGGAAGAGGAAGGACTCCGACCCGAGAGATGTCGGCCTGAAACGACATGTCACCTGAGTCAAAGAGCTCACCAGGAAAGCAACACAAGAACTAGATGTTCTAGAAGCGAGAAGGTTTTCCTCGAGCGGGGCCGGCCTGTGACACGATTGAAAAGTTCGACGATTTTGCTGCGAATGTCACCGTGGAGTATTTAGAAGCCAAAACGTAACTGTCCGAGGAAGTGCACTAGTACTACTCAGTGTGAGTTGACACAATCTTAGTCCTTTTGCTTTTCTATCTATGTAGTATGTAGTCGGCACGCGAGCGAGCGCATCAACTAATCATGTGCGCGAAATCCACGGATGCTAGGGATAAATCCACGAATCTCGTTAAGTTCTGCACCAACATACCCCAGAGCAAGGTTTTGGTTACCGAATGAAAATGAGGCATTTTTACCCAGGCACACTGGTAAACGTTGTTACCACGGTTACCAAGAAACATCAAGAATATCTCGAATGAATTTTATAGTTAAATTTTTAATTCAAATAAATGAACGAACGAACATTTGAACTAGAGACTTCTCAAAACAGAAACTAGGTTGCTACAGACAGCCAGAACCAACTCTCATGGCATTAAGTAGATCCTACGACTTTACTATAAATCAAGTGTTTAAATTAAAAAAAGATATTTTTTTTACTCTGTATGAAGATTTACCGAGGGGCACAGAAATACACAGTAACCATAAAAAATCTGAAAATTTCAACCGGTAACCAAAATCTTGCCCCAAAGAGGTAGATGGATAAATCGTTGTCTTCCATTTCCTTTCGCCTTTTCACTATTCTGTGACTGAGGCTCAATCGATTTCTATGCTCTATCTGACGTACTACAATCCATTTTAGAACAGTTCTTTATATGTAACCCAATGTGCATCGCAAGAAAAAAAAACTAATGTGATAGCTATTTTGTTATTGAAAGGAATAAAAATTATGATTGGGTTTTAGAAAAATACAGAAGTCAATTGATGAACAAAAGTTTCGGTTGTCATAGCCAGTGAGGCTGTTGTAAATGGAAGACAGCGACGTTGTTTTCCGTTTCATTTTTGTTTACGAGATAAACTTTTAATCTATTCATCTTTAATCATAATAGTACAATAAATACTAAAAATAATAAAAATTACATCCAGATTCGTAGACCACCTAGCGACGACTGCAAGCACTGAAGCGAGTCGAAGGCGTGTCGCTGTCATCGCCCCTCCCTTGTCGGAGCTGGGCAAACCTTATTGTATAGACAGTCGGAAAGTCGCCGTGCTAAAGTTCATAAAACCAACGCAACAGAACAGCAACCGTGGCCAATGAAGATGTAGATAAGACGGACCTGAAGACACACGAACAAAGACGAACGACGAACAAATCCGAGCAAATCCACCAAAGCCATATCCACTAGAGACACACCTCCACACGCCCATCGACGATGCTAGACGTGTCACCGGAACGGGGGCTAGGCAGGAAGATCTTATATTTCATCTTTAGAGAGCCATCGCCGTTTCGCCTTCCTGAGTAGAACCCACACCCTAACAAATTTCAAAAAAATAATCTAAAAATAAAGCCCTCACACCTGTAAGAGACGGGATCCACTCCGCCTCAATGACCTTAAGGCCATAGAAAGACGAGGCGGGAGGCTAAGAAACCCTAACTTATTGTGTAGGCGGCGGCTGGCTAGGTCTTCTCAGGCGTATGACGAGAGATAATACTGCGTGTTTTTTCATTTCATTTTATTAGGAATGGCAAAGGGATACAAGTTACGCGTAATCACACATTGATTCATTTTCAAAAGGGAAAAAAAGAGTGAAGAAGAAGACAATTGAATTAAGTCCAAAACCAGAGTGGCGAAACAAGACAGCCGCAAGGGAATTGTCGAGTGGAAGAAGAAAGGCGGAAATCAGCGGAAACATTCTGGGACCGGAGCTCCTATACAAAGGCTCGACTGGAGCGGTAGTTCGCCGGCATTGGCACTGGCCAAGGAGGCAAGGAGCATGGACCCGGATGTCGCACTCCACCTCCAGATCGCCGCGGTGGTCGTCATGGCGGTGATCATCATCGCTCTAGCCGTCGCGGCCTCCGGCGGAGCCTGCGACGAGACGGCCGGCGCCACGGGGAGCGCCGCGGTGCACGACGCCGACGTCGAGGCCGCCCTCGGCGACGACACGCTCATGACGTACAAGCAGGCGGCCGCCAGGAAGAAGGAGAAGGAGAAAGAGAAGGCGAAGGAAGAGCAAGAGGAGGAGCGGTGCGCCATCTGCCTGTCGGAGTACGGCGAGGGCGAGGCCGGCGAGCTGGTGCGGGTGGTGCCGGCCTGTGGGCACTTCTACCACGCGAGCTGCGAAATCGACGGGTGGCTCCGGAAGCGCCGGACGTGCCCGCTCTGCCGCGGAGGGCTCGGGCCGCCGCCGGCGCCGCTGCCAGGGCTGCCACGGCCGGAGTGCCCGCGGATGCCGCCGTCCCATTAGCTTAGCGTGCCTTCTTTTTCGATGCGTGCTTGTTACAGTTGGTAGGACTTGAATTCTTGCAAGAAAGCAGAGGATGCGCGCTTGCAGCTCAATTTGCAGGTGGAAATGGCGATTGCAAATTCTTTAACTTTCCGTTTCTTCCAAGGAAAATATTGTATTGTCACGTCAGTTACCAAGAAAATTCTGTCGCAATGCATTGTGCAAATGGGCACCGGACAAGAGGCTAGAACCCCATCTCACATACGCCGATTATACCGATGCCATTTACAATATAGTAGTACATAAATTACAAGCAATTTTATTTGAAGTGTTTTCGAGAGAAGAAAAAGTCGATGCCAATAGCGAGCCGACATCGAGTTTTTGCTTGGGCAAGCAAAGACCAATCCGTCGACTGCCAACCGGCTAGTATCATCAATCAACTTCTAAGCTGAGCAGTGTGAGCAGAGTCGTGTAGTCTTTGCGTGGACTTTGACACAGTACTCCTAGCACCTCCCCTTGTATTTTAACTCTAATTAACCTAAGCTACCACTTAATTGCGTGGACTTTGACGCAGATCGTGCAGGCGTCGGCCATAAACTTGTTGTCTACTCCTTCCTTCCGTTTCTAAATATTTGTTTTTTTTAATTACAAATGGACTATCATATACGGATGTATATAGATATATTTTAGAGTATAGATTCACTTATTTTGCTTCGTATGTTGTCACTTGTTGAAATATCTAGAAAGACGAATACTTAGGAACGGAGAGAGTATATAGCAACGCTCTTGTTTGAGACTCGAAAAACCAAGCAAACTATTTCCGCCCTTATATGATTAGCTCTCCAAACCACCTTTGAGAATTTAACTCCTTAAATTTTAAGAATTTGAACTTTTGGCACATAGTCCTTCCTCCAAGTTTAACTTCCCAGATCACAAGTCTGCACAAGGCACTCAAATTAACCTAAACTATCACTTAATTAAGCTCAACTATGGCTCTCCTCCTTGTCGGAGGGGATTGCGTTGGGCTCACGCCCCTTACCGAAGCCCGCAAAGAATGCCTCAACGGCAAGGTGCTGCTCAACCGCCTCTTGGTCGGCGTGGATGACGGCGAGCTCGGCGTGTGCTTTACCAAGGTGCTCCTCGAGCTCCCCCTCCTCTAGCTCACGTTGAACCTCCTCCCACGGCTTGAGCTCCGTGGACTGTGGCGTTGTCGACGTCGCCATGTCCATCTCGTCCTCCTCTTCCTCCACCAGATTTGTAGGATTGGTACCTTGAGAAATATTCCTAAGAACTGTTTTGGTCTTCTATTTTGGAAGAAAACCTCTATCCACTCAAACCTTTCGGTACATTTCTTTGTTTTTCCTATAGCATCAAAGACTCGTCATCCAAATTCCCATGGTTTTCTAATCCTATAAAATTCAAGAGAACACGCCACTCCAACTTTTATGTTATCATGGTTCCTGCATTTTGAAAATTAAGCTGATCAAAATGTCCTCAATCTTCTATGAGTCATATGGTTCTCAAGAATTGGTAACATTATAACATAAGATATCGCATATTTGTTGTAAGGGGTGATACTACGGAATATAGAAGGTACACTTGGAGTGTGAGTGCAATCATGAAATCATTATAAGAGTGGTAGGGAAATCATCTCATTATGTGCACAACCACCACATACAAATTGGAAAATAAGAATAAATTTTTTTGAAGGTTATGATGGGAAATATACCATTCAACTCTTAATATAGATTAAAACCATGTCTTTCAGGGGACATTTTGTAGTATTGAATGATACACAACATATTAG
>NC_041388.1:577882759-577894550 GCF_002162155.2 Triticum dicoccoides | reverse complement strand
ATTCATTCCTTTTTACGGGTTGCTGGTCCTTAATATTGTAATATTACATCTAGAGGTTGGGCTAAAAACGAATAAAAATGTAAGATATCCCTTTCTTTTCATTTTTAACACGATAGTACTCGTTTTCCCTTCTTCAGCATATGTGTATTGAGTTGAATTATGCGAGTATTAAATGGGTGTGATATATCAGAGCATCTTTAGCCCTTCTTCCTAAAAGCATTAATCCCCTCCCCCCTAAAAAATAGTTGGCAGGATTATCGCCCACCCTAGCCCTCCCCAAAACCTTTACTGCCCCCTCCCTCGCCCCAAAGTTTCTCTCGCTAACCTACTCTTAGTAAAAATAAGGGGATGCTCACGACTCGGTTGGGCACGACCGTTGCTGCCACCTTGTTGTCAGCCACCCCTTGGCTTATCCCGCAACCCCGCATCCCCCACCCCCACCGTCTCTGGAAAAATACTGACTTATTCACTTTTTTGTCTTCCCCATAGTCTCCCGGCATGAGCAAAGCTGCAATATGAGCAGAGGAGCACACACAAAGGAAAAACATCACATAAAGAAGAACACATTGGCCAACGGCTGCCATCGCGGATTCTGATTAATCGTACCGTTTTGGACAACATGATCGTGCCACTGGGCGAAGAAGGAAGACGATAAGAACACACTCAGACGAAAAACTGCCCAAACCAAGGCCCATGCTAGCCCATGGGCACCATCTACTGCGTTGGCCGCTTGGAAGGAAGGAGAGGAAGAAGGAAGAAGATGAAGAGAGGCTTACATGTAGGTAAGTTTAGGGAAAAGATTAGGTGGAAATAGATTCAAAATTTAGAAAATTAAAGGATAGGAGAAGGACTAGAGATGCTCTTAAATACAGTATGTTCTTGGTAGGTTTTTCTTTTTTGACAGAAGACTGTAAAGGAGGCCCCTATAGTAGAGTAATGCTAGACATACAAAGAGTTACGGGGGATTTAAGGCTAGTGACTTTTGATTGGAGATTTGGGGAGGGAGGGGGGGGGGGCACTCTCGTGAAAATCAGGGGGGCGGGTTAGTTAGAAAGAAAGAATCCTAGTCAGCATGTAATTACGTGCAACTCTTTGTACGTTTAACATTATTGTCTTATAGTATAATTGGTGCAACAAACCCAAATTGCAAGTAATATGCCTTGAACATGAGGGTGGGTGGGAAGGCATGAGCCCCTTTCTAACACTAGGCTCCTGCATGTAGTTGGTAAGAGTTATTTACCTTACGAAGTGCAACGACATCCCAAATCGATTACCCTTGGGCGCGAGCAAACTTCACCTGCAGATAGACTTGCCGAATCATGTTAAGAGTGCTAGTTCAGTTGTATGCCTGAAACTCCACATATGAAGGTGCCATTGGTGGCCCATCTTACAGCATTTATCTTTGGTGTATGTGTTTCGTGTTCATGATGGCCTTTTCCGTTGTTTTAATCTTCTGAAGCTCGACCCGGCATGCTCAACATGACCAAATGGGATGCATGGGACGCTATTAAAGGTCCATTTTACTTTCCAAATCCATCCTTGCAGCAGGGCGTCACCGGTCACCACGCGTCTGCTAAAATTCTTATGATGGTAGCAGACAAATCTAAGGAGGGAGCCATGAGCGGCTACATCACCATCTGGTAATGCCACGAGACAACAATAACTAAGCTCTGTCCCGAAAAACACAAGGGTTAAAAGTACTCCTGGCCCAAGACTTTGCCACCTGAGAAGAGGTTGAGGCAGAGCAGGCACGCAGCCAGCAGCACGCCCGGGATCCACCAGCTGCCGCCCTCCTCCGAAAACATGGCGCACAGCACCAGGCAGAGCAGCAGCAGCATGTAGAACCCCAGCCCGCAGCCCCAGCCCGTCCAGTCACCCCCGGCCCCGGTGAAGCCGCCGCCGCCGCCCCCGTAGCCGTAGCCCCGGTGAGGCGGGTAGTAGTATATCCCAGCCAGGTACACCGCCAGCAGCAGCAGGAGCGCGGCAAGAACGATGTTCTGGATCAGGAGCATGACCAGCACCAGCACCGCCGGCACCAGGACCACCTCCATCTGGTTGCTGAGGAGGACGACTGCGAGCAGCAGGAACCCGGCGGCGAGGATGAAGACCATGGCATTGTCGGCCACGGTGTCCCGCACCTCAGTCACCCGCTCATAACACTCAAGCAGGGTCTCGTTGTAGATGACCCACCCCAGGGCCAGCACCACCATGAGGGGCACCATCGGAGATGGCCCGTGGCGGGCCGCCCCCCACGACGGCGAGGTGCCCCAGTAGCTCATGGCAGCCTCTTCGTTCAGCTTGCTCCCTATGTCGCTTCTGATCTTGCAGCTAATAAGTAGTAGTGGGCTAGCCGTAGAAGATGACAATATAAATATATAATGCAGGTTTCATCAGCTTCTTCTGGTTGCAACTAATTGTAACTACCTGTGCTTGTGGATGCTGATGTCTACTGTCCTGGAGTATAGTGGAGGCAGTGAGCCTACTTTAATCTGGTAGATGAACAAATCCTGGAGAAACATGGCATATAAATAGGATGCTTAAAGGTCAGGTCATATTCATGCATTTACAACACCATTCAATAATCAGGCTAAGAATGAGAAAATCGGCCATGAGTCATCAGGCAAACTACACATGTGGAAAAGCTGATTCCTGCTAATTGAATTAAGGAAAAACATGTCTCAGCAAGTACCTGTATGTATCCACAACCTAGCCTGGAAGATTGAGGTCCACAAGAGAACTCAGTAGACTATCTTGATCTTACCTTCTGTGAGTGAACCAGTCAACTTTTGGCCAATATCACCACCACCCCTGATTTCATCATGCAAAATGAGAATTCCACAAAGACCTCAGGATCAATGGAAACCCACCCCATCTTACAGGGAAATAATTTTCCTAAAATTCAGACTTGAGACTGATCTCTGAACAAACTAACTATGCATGCAAAAGGCGAGGAGAACGCCTGCTTACTATACAAAGTAAACAGAGTCTGGATTTGCCTGGATGGTTGTCTTGGTGAACCCCAGCTTCTCTGCCGGCCAGAGTTTCATCTCCAAAGAAGCTGCTTGTGTAGAGCACTTGGTCACTTGCTGCATTCCCTTCAGACTCCACACCCCACCATGATTACATCCCAAACCAACCAATTTTAATCCCGTCCCTAGCTGCAATCCTTCTGTAAGTTCAATTCAGTTTATCATTCAGCATACGAGGCAGCTGTTCCTTGTATGTTTTTTTACACTACATGCTAGTAGCATATCAGGAGCAGCTAAACCTATGCCATGATTCAGATCAGAAAATTTTCCCTAAGAAAAGGAGGCAACAACTTGCGCACCATATTAGGGTGGAAATTTACAAGAAAAAAAATGAAGAAGAAGAAGAAGAGGTAAAACGGCTATGCTATGGGTGTTACAGCAACCCCTCTGAGATTTCAACTTCAGAATCAAAATGTGTTCATTATTTCCTTTTTGACAGATTTCCTTATACTCCCTCAGTAAAGAAATATAAGTGTTTAGATCACTATTTTAGTGATCTAAACGCTCTTATATTTCTTTACAGAGGGAGTATATAACTGCAGTAATTTGGGGAATACATGCATTTTTTTTCTTGGGATTTTCTCATTAAGACTTGGACACCAAAGTGAAAAACAAATGTCAAGGGAGAAAATGGAACCAGGAGCGTCATGTGGATGATCACTAAAGCAAGCATCAATTATGGGTGCAGGAAACAGGAGCCACAAAAATACAGAAACGCAACAGCTACGTCTTGCAACTCAGAAACAGAATCACACTACAATTGGTTAGCACCATTGGTTCATGGGGGAGCATGACTCCTGACTCAACCTCCACTCTACAACCACACAAAGCTACACAGCAGATGTCTCTTGATTCCATCAGAGAAGCTCAATGGTCATCGTAGCTCTGACACGCAGAATTCCATTGCTTCAGCTGCAAAACAAGTCCCAAGAAATCGAATCAAAACAGGAAGGGTAATAAGAAGAAAGCACGACAGAAACATAGACCTAAAGTAAGACCTTCGTGAGAACATCTCTTGTGTCATTGAAATCCTCCCCTTGCTTCAAGGGTTCGTTTCGGGCCTTCATGGCATTGTTCCTTTTTTGAGTCTGCGTTATTGGTGTGAGCAGAAAGCTAATCAATATTAGTTTGAGACGAAGATAAATTGCGTTGTCGGCGCTTCTTAAGGTGACCATCATGTAACACTTACAGCAGTAACAGCACCATAAATTTTGTTTTTGTTTTTTTGTGGTGGGGAGGGTAACATGTTGCAACTAAATACCATGTTGACAGCAATGGAGTGATAAGAACTCAACTGCTATTTAGTCAAAACTTAAAAAAGACAAATTCAAAACTCAACCACAGGGCATGGAGTGCTGAAGGACCATTTCAATGATAAACTTAAAGGTTGCAAATCTGCTTTTCAGATGGATAATACCTTCTCTAGTAAACCTTTTAAACGTTCAATTTCATCCTTCTTCTCCTTTGATATCCTTTCTTTGATGTCTTCAATGCTAGTCCTGTAAACGAATGAGCTGTCATCTCAAGTAAACTATATTCTGTGACTTTTAACAAACAGCAACAATTCAAGAAAAGATGTGCTGAATTTCCAGAAAGAACATCATTATGCATTTATATAGGCTCATAATTGAATGAGCTTTCATTCCAAGTGAACTGTATTTGGTTAACCCTGGACAAAGGATAATTCAAGGAAAACTGTGCTGGATTTCCAGAAAGAACATATTCATGCATTTATATAGGTTTGGTAATGAGTAGCATGCACAAGAGAACCTCCACTGCAATTGCAAATCCTACCCAGCCTATCCATACCGTATGATCAAATTTCTTAGAAGATTAAAAACTATTTAGAACCCAGAAATTCCACAACAGAATCTCAAAGCCAAAGGAAAATGTTCATACTTGTCTGAAGATAAAACATCCAGAGTTTGTTCTTCAACAAACTGATCTACCTTGTCAAGGGCAGTAGCAATCTAAAACAATTGATAGTCATGTCATTAAACATTTAAAAATGCTGCTACAAATCACAGCATTTGTCGCGGGTGTTAATAAACTTGACGCTGATTATGTTGAGCCCAAAGGTGTGCTCAACATCTATCAGCATCGTGAGGAAGTATTGGTCAAGAAATTACTTCTATTTCGTCGCACACATTTCGGAACTCCTCCTGCAGCATGAACAAGAGGAATCACTTCAATACAATGGCATCAATACAGTGCTGGCACATGCAAGAAATAAATAAAACATCATCAGGTTCAGCAAACATAACATAAGATATATCAGCTTCGTAGTTCAGCTGCATATGCAAAAGTAAACAAATTAAGCGCCCAGTCCGCTCAAAACATTGTGGTTAGGCACATGTAAAGGGATCAAAGGAGAGCAGATACTAGCAAAATTGGCACTACTAATTATGAATTAATCCTGCAGTATATAGTTATTAGCTCATCACCTTCTTTTTAACCATTGAAATGGTGTTTGATAGCCTAGACATTGAGTATGTCTTGCCATACCCCAAGGCGCATAGTAAAGTGAAATGACACTTTTGTGAGTAATTGCACAGTTTACAAGTAATACAATTCCATGAAAAAAGGACAAGACAAGGTGCTGGGTATTTCTGTTTCTGAAGATAAGATTGTGTCACCAGCCAGTTAGCACCACACATATCTAGAAATGCACGTAATGTATGTTTTTTTCAACATATGCAGGAGTTGATCAGCCAGTTAAACTCTGCTGAAAATTAAGTATTCAGTGCAGCCTTAGATATTTGCATCATACTGGAAAGTAGAAACCAGCTTGGGCGCAATAACTGTACCACAATGTTGCCATGCAAAGACTTGATCACCTGAAATAAAATAAAAAGGAAAACAGATCAGAAGTTAAGAGCTACATTCAGACACAGATACACAATCCAAACTTTTAATGGCATATTGAGTTGCACGTAGGGCAAAGATTGTGAGATTTAGCAGTAACTGTGGACTGAGGAAAGATTGGAACACTCACATAGATGAACATTTGGTACAGGCGCTCCCTTTCAGCATCAGTGAATGATGGGAAAGCATTGTTAAGATCCTAAGATGCAAGAATAACACACGAGTCAATTCATCCCAAGAGCACATAAGAGGAACTGATCTGACTCACGGCGTGGGCCTGAAGCTTTTTCACTAGGCGGGAGGGAACCAACCTCGCGGGAGAAGGCGGTGAGTATGGAGCGAGCGGCAAGCTTGAATGACTTGTCGAGCTTGCCGTACGACCCCGCAGCGGCCGCCATCGACGGTAAGTTCAGGCGAGGTCGAGGCGCCGCGACTAGGTTTTCCGATTCCGGTGGAATGGTGGGCGGCTCTGCCTAGATGCCGTCGGTTGCCTGCAATAAGAGGGGATAATTGCTAGGGTTTAGGGATGGGGATGGTAGGCGGTTCTGCCCGCCAGCGTGCAGTCGCTCCGTCTCTCGCAAGTTCGCCCCTTGGCCATTTTTTTCTCAGATCGAGGGAGGCGGAGAGGTTGACCTGCGGGGGGGAGCGACGCGTCGGAGATCCGCCGCTCCGGCGAACGTGGAGCAGCTGAGAGGAGAGGCGCGGAGGCGGCAGATCCGGCCGGCGCGGGCTGTTGGCGGAGGGGACGAAGCGGTGGCCAGGAGAAAGTGGACAACCTGAAAATGCGATGTCGAATTGAAGCATTTGAACTGGGTTGGAGTTGACAACTTTTAAAGAATAATCTTTTTTATTTTAATTCTTATTGCGAAAAAGGGCTAAGACCATACATTAAGCTTCACGCAACCTTACAAACATCGTTATATAGAAAAAATAAAAATACAATCAAAGATTTGGGAGTACCAGAGTCTTCTGCCTCATGCATCCACCGTCAACGCACGTGAGCATAGCTCGACAACGACCTTATAGAGGCAACGACCAGGAAAGTCATCGATTTAGATCAGGTGACGTCGGTTGTTGCGATTTGCAAAGCAAATTGCCACCCCCAGAGAAGAGAATGCTGATGAGGCGTATATAAGAGACCACACGCCCTGGATGGGGATAAGCACACCAACGAAACGGGGATAAGGTGAGGAAGACATTATTCCTGATATGAGAAATTGTCTCCAATATATCGCACCAAACCAAACATGAAGACTCCCTAATGAAAACATAAGACAAATTTCTCATGCCGATGTACGCCAGATTCAGAATTTGAGATCGAACACCGACGTTCAGGGCCATGCATCTATCCCGTCTTCTTCGGTGGCCTAGCCAGGTTGAGCAACTGTAGAAAAGCAATCGTGTTGGATTCGTCTGACTGCCACCGGCTTCACCAACGCAGTCATCAAGCACCGCCTGGCAAATACCTTCACTTGAGCCCTCATCTCCTTCTCCGACTGCAGCAGCCCTTCAAGACCTACAGGCCTTCCCCTAGAAAACTGCCCTGAACCGGACATCCTCGCCGCCACCTGCGCCACGCGCCCTACCTGCGGCGAGAGGTGTTGGCGTTGGGTGGTGGCTAGGGCTTCGTGATCGCTTGCCTCATCACCTCTTTTAGAAAATGTTTTGTAACAATGAAGAATCACTTTTAGGAAGTCCACAGTTTTGAGATCTATGAGAGAAATCATAGAGGAACCGATGGATTTTCCCTTAGCTTTGGCAACTGAGAAAATGCCACACATTACACTTGATCATGTTCATTGCTATATGACATAAATGAGAGGGGGACAACACAATATACTAACCAAAACAACAATGAATTTTTGGCACATGTCATCTCGTTCGGGCGCAAACAAAAATTGATCCTTCATCAAAAAAGTGAACCGGCTAGGGAAAAGAACTGAAGCATAATCTTGCGGGGCTAATGTTCATCACTTGATATGCACTTGACATGAATTCACATTGCCTCCAGAAATGATTCATGTTATAGATCAGTTAAAAAGAAAAAGGTTTGTTTGTTAAGGTAGATTATGAGATTTTCTGATAACGTAGATTTAGATTTGTTGTGGAAATGCTTGGTCTCACAGGCTTCATGTCTACATGGATAAACTGAGTTCATAGCACAATACATCTAGGCTCTCTAGGAGTCAAGGTGGATGATTCTGAAGGATAATTCTTTATTTACGAATAGGGGTTCAAGACAAGGGGACCCCATTGTCACTCTTACTTAATTGTTGATGTCATATTGGTTGGTTTCGGCTCTGAACGCTCTAAAGCTTTGGGCTCTGTGCCCCCAAGTCTGTGTTAGTCATGAGTTCGGTAGTAGACATGTCGAACTTCGGGGTCTAGACCTCTCAGATCTTTGGGATACGCCAAGTGAAGGATTAATGGCAGGATTTCGAGGGGAGCTACATAAGATCCATTATTGTACCTCCATCACTGTCCACAAAATCACCACCACCACACACACACATTGTCAAGCTTGAAAAAGTCTCCACTTTGATTCCTACAACCACATATCTCTAAACTTCGAGGATACAAAGAGGAACCCAGAATCAACACTTCCACCAAAAAAACGTATTCTACTACCTTTGCTACACTAAGAGCAACTCTAGCAGACCCCGCAAAATGCCCCGGCCCGCAAAATAACCGCCAAATTATGGGTCGGGGCCAAAAAATATGCACGGCCAGACCCCGCATCCGGCACCGGCCCGCAAAAATTTTTGCGGGGCGCGGCGAATCTTCTCCCCCAACCTCTATCTTCACGGGCTGGGAGGCCGACCCGAGCTCAACCCCCATCCGGCGCGAGATTTGGCAGGAGGGACATTTCCGTGCGCCCTTTCCCGCTCTCCGCACTCTCCTCCACCATTGCCCCCCTCCGAAAGCTCTGGATGCTCCTGCCCGGCCGTCCCTCGCCGCCATGGACGACCCCATGCTGTCCCCTGTCACCGTCGAGGTCGCGCACGCCCCTTCCCCTCGGGCGGATCTCGTCGCCGGCCATGTTGGCCCCGCCGGCATCGCCCAAGCACATGTCGCGCCTGCCCGCAAGCGGCAGGGCAACGTGGTTGTGCAAGGCGGGAATCCGGCTGCCCCCGCCGTGATGGCCCGCGCTCCGGGCGCCAATGCCGCTGTGCGATCCCGGCCGGCGGCGGAGAAGGCCGGCAAGGCCGCGGGCGCAAAGCGGAGGAAGGTTCCGACTTCAAGGAAGCCATCTTCTTCAACCTCTCACTCCATCCCCCCGCAAGGAGGTGCTCCGGCGATGCCGTTCAACGGTGTCGCTCCACCCGCGAGCGAGGTGTTCGACGAAATGGCTGTAAGGTATATCTCTTCGGACTTCAGCGATTCTCTTTCATTTTCGCCATTGTTTTCGATAGCTCGTGACTTGTTATCGTTTGTTATAGCGGTGGTTCAAACAATGCAACAACCGAGTTCATGAACTTGTTGGACACGAACGCGGTTGACATTGATCAAGCCCCTTTTGAACCTTTCGAATACAATGAAATGGAGGGCAGTGTGGACGATCATGGTTGTGCGGACGACTTGGCGGAGATCGAAGTGGAAGCGTTTGAGAATTCACAAGCAAAAACTGGGAAAAGCCAAAGATCGAAGAACTACACTATCTTGGAAGATCAAGCTTTGATCAAAGCATGGAGTGCGGTGTCTCTTGATGCATGCACGGGTACTAATCAAACCTTCAAGAGATATTGGCAAAGGATTGAAGATCAATACTTCCGCATTATGAAAAACTACCCCAATAAGACTCCACGCACATTTCGGTCTCTTCAAGGTCGTTGGGAGAACATTAAGCCTATGTGCAGCCGTTGGGCAGCTTGCTTAGAGCAAGTACGCAATGCACCTCCAAGTGGCACCGTGGAGTCCGACTATGTGAGTTTGCTTTGCCTTTGTTCAAGTTGTGCATCATCATAATGTATCATGAAAAATGATTGCATCACTTTGTTCACATTGTGTAGGACAAGATTGCTCATAGATACAAGGACATGGAAGCTTCGGAAGGCAGATTCTTCAAATTAGAGCATTGTTGGGAGTTTCTCCAAAAGTGTGACAAGTGCAAGTTGATCGACAAAGAGTCCCCACCAAAGAGAGGCTCACTTACAAACATGGATGAAGATGAGGATGATGATGGCCCAAGAAATTTGAACAAGCCCGATGGCGACAAGAAGACTAGAGAGAAGATAAAGAGAGAGCAAGAAGCATCGAGCTTGAGGGAGAAGATTGATGCCATGGTGCAATCAAATGAGTTGATGTTGTTGAAGTTGTTGGAGATCAAGAAAGAGTTGGCCGAAAATAAGGCAAAAGAGAAGCAAGAAAAATGGCAAATGCTCAAGGAAGAGGGGCTGCGCAGAGCTGCCATTGAGGAGAGAAAAGCACGTGCCTCTGAAAAAAATCGCTGTCATTGTTGCTCACCGAAGAGAACAAGATCATGTCAATGAACCGCAATGACATGGACGACGTCACCAAAACATGGCATGATATGGCAAGGAGAGAGATCTTGAAGAGGAGAATGGTCGCCTCGGCCGGTCCGTCTGCCAGTTCCGGTGATGTTTTCTCTGCTCCATATGGTGGCAATGTGGATGATTTCGGTGCGGGAGTTGGAACAAGCGACGGAGGTGGCTACGGTGGCTACGGTGGCGCCGATGAACTTTAAGATGGACTCCATAGCGCAGAGTGAAGATCGACCCCCAAGATGATGCCAGACATGGGCGCATACCTTTGCATGCCCTCTTTTGCATAATGAACTTCACTTTTATTTGCACGCAAATTGTTTATGTCATTTGAATTTGAACTTGTTTGTGAGACCCTATGAGAAATTTCAGATTTGTAGTTTTTCTGTTTGCGGGTCGTTGCGCTATTGCCTGAGCAAAACCCCGCATAGCCGACCCGTAAAAAAGCATATTCCGTGAATATACTTTTCCACGAGTCCGTTTGGGGGGGTCTGCATCTGTGCTAGCCCTCGCCGGCCCGCAAAAGCGGTTTTGCGCGAACTGCAAACGCGTTTTGCGGGCCGGCGTTTTGCGGGGTGTGCTAGAGTTGCTCTAAACTTGTTACTTTTGGAGTTGTTGGGCACAATTCTTTTTTTTAGAAATGAAGGACTCCTGGCCTCTGCATCTGCATGATGCATGCAGCCACTTTATTAATTATTCACATAAGACCTTATAAAGTCATACAACAGTAAGACTAAAGCCACTGTCTAAGCAACATCTGTCGCTACTCCTATCCAGTTGATGTAGGGATGCCGATAGTCTGGGCCTAATACCAAACAGACCTCGTAGCCAAACCTAACATCTAAGACCTGAGGTCACAACCAGGATGCCTGTCGGGTATGGGGCACCCACCAGTCCGGCACATTCCTGTTGGGGAACGTAGTAATTTAAAAAAATCATACGCACACACAAGATCTATCATGGTGATGCATAGCAACGAGAGGGGAAGAGTGTTTTCCACGTACCCTCGTAGATCGTAAGCGGAAGCATTATGACAATGCGGTTGATGTAGTCGAACGTCTTCATGATCCGAACGATCCTAGCACTGAAGGTATGACACCTCTGCGATCTGCACACGTTCAGCTCGGAGACGTCCAGCGAACTCTAGATCCAGCTGAGTGTCGAGGGAGAGTTTCGTCAGCACGACGACGTGATGACGGTGATGATGAAGCTACTAGAACAGGGTTTCACCTAAGCACTGCAACGATATGACCGAGGTGGATTTATGGTGGAGGCGGCACCGCACACGGCTAAGACAATTGTCAACTTGTGTATCTATGGGGTGCCCCCCTTCCCGTATATAAAGGAGTGGAGGAGGGAGAGGGCTGGCCCTCTATGGCGCGCCCAAGGGAGTCC
>NC_041388.1:577848455-577882530 GCF_002162155.2 Triticum dicoccoides | reverse complement strand
TAGGAGAGGAAGGAAGGGGGAGAGAGGAGGAAAGGAAAGGGGGGCGGCCCCCACCCAATTCGGATTGGGCTTGGGGGCCACGCCCCCTCCTAGGCTCCCTTCTCCTCTCTCCCACTATGGCCCAATAAGGCCCATATACTTTCTTGGGGATTCCGGTAACCTCCCGGTACTCCGGTATATTTCCGAACTCACCCGAAACCATTTCGATGTCCAAACATAGGCTTTCAATATATCGATCTTTATGTCTCGACCATTTCGAGACTCCTCTTCATGCCCGTGATCACATCCGGGACTCCGAACAACCTTCGGTACATCAAAACACATAAACTCATAATACCGATCGCCATCGAACGTTAAGCGTGCGGACCCTACGGGTTCGAGAACTATGTAGACATGACCGAGACTCATCTCCGATCAATAACCAATAGCGGAACCTGGATGCTCATATTGGTTCCTACATATTCTACGAAGATATTTATCGCTCAAACCGCATAACAACATACGTTGTTCCCTTTGTCATCAGTATGTTACTTGCCCGAGATTCGATCATCGGTATCTCAATACCTAGTTCAATCTCGTTACCGGCAAGTCTCTTTACTTGTTCCGTAATGCAACATCCCGTAACTAACCCATTAGTCACATTGCTTGCAAGGCTTATAGTGATGTGCATTACCGAGAGGGCCTAGAGATACCTCTCCGATACACGGAGTGACAAATCCTAATCTCGATCTATGCCAACTCAACAAACACCATTGGAGACACCTGTAAAGCATCTTTATAGTCACCCGGTTACGTTGTGACATTTGATAGCACACTAAGTGTTCCTCCGGTATTCGGGAGTTGCATAATCTCATAGTCATAGGAACATGTATAAGTTATGGAGAAAGCAATAGCAGTAAACTAAACGATCATCGTGCTAAGCTAACTGATACGTCTCCGTTGTATCTATAATTTTTTATTGTTCCATGCCATTATTCTACAACTTCCATATACTTTTTGGCAACTTTTTATACTATTTTTGGGACTAACATATTGATCTAGAGCCCAGTGCCAGTTCATGTCTGTTGCATGTTTTTGGTTTCGCAGAATATCCATATCAAACGGAATCCAAACGGGATAAAAACGGACGGAAAATTATTTTGGAATATTTGAGATTTTTGGGAAGAAAATCAACGCGAGACGGTGCCCGAGGTGGCCACGAGGGTGGGGCTCACGGCCACTACAGGCAGGCACGCCCCCCACCCTCGTGGGCCACCCGTAAGGCAGTTGATGCTCTACTTTGGCCGCAAGAAAGCTAATTTTTGGAAAAAATATCTGGGCGAAGGTTTCACCCCAATTGGAGTTACGGATCTCCGAATATAAAAGAAACGATGAAAGGGCAGCAGAGGAGAACGCAGAAACAGAGAGAGACAGAGAGACATATCCAATCTCGGAGGGGCTCTCGCCCCTCCCATGCCATGGAGACCAAGGGCCAGAGGGGAAACCCTTCTCCCATCTAGGGAGGAGGTCAAGGAAGAAGAAGAAGGAGGGGGGCTCTCTCCCCCTCGCTTCCGGTGGCACCGGAGTGTCACCGGGGGCCATCATCATCACCGCAATCTTCACCAACAACTTCACCGCCATCATCACCAACTCTTCCCCCCTCTATGCAGCGGTGTAAACTCTCTCTTACCCACTGTAATATCTACTTAAACATGGTGCTCAACGCAATATATTATTTCCCAATGATGTATGGCTATCCTATGATGTTTGAGTAGATCTGTTTTGTCCTAATGGTTATTTGATGATTGTGATTGGTTTGAGTTGCATGTTTTATTATTGGTGCTATCCTATGGTGCTCTCCGTGTCGCGCAAGCGTGAGGGATCCCCGCTGTAGGGTGTTGCAATACGTTCATGATTCGCTTATAGTGGGTTGCGTGAGTGACTGAAACACAAACCCGAGTAAGGGGGTTGTTGCGTATGGGATAAAGAGGACTTGATACTTTAATGCTATGGTTGGGTTTTACCTTAATGATCTTTAGTAGTTGCGGATGCTTGCTAGAGTTCCAATCATAAGTGCATAAGATCCAAGTAGAGAAAGTATGTTAGCCTATGCCTCTCCCTCATGTAAAATTGCAATAATGATTACCGGTCTAGTTATCGATTGCCTAGGGACAAATAACTTTCTCGTGACAAAAAGCTCTTTACTAGAACTAATTTAGTTGTGTCTTTATCTAAACAGCCCCTACTTTTTATTTACGTAATCTTTATTATCTTGCAAACCTATCCAAAAACACCTACAAAGTACTTCTAGTTTCATACTTGTTCTAGGTAAAGCAAACGTCAAGAGTGCATAGAGTTGTATCGGTGGTCGATAGAACTTGAGGGAATATTTGTTCTGCCTTTAACTCTTCATTGGGTTCGACACTCTTACTTATCGAAAGGGGCTACAATTGATCCCCTATACTTGTGGGTCATCAAGACCTTTTTCTGGCGCCGTTGCCGGGGAGCAATAGTGTGGGGTGAATATTCTCGTGTGTGCTTGTTTGCTTTATCACTAAGTAATTTTTATTTGATGTTCTTAGTTGTTTTCTATCTTTAGTTATGGGTAGGAAACGCAAAATACCAAAAAATATAGTTGTACCTACTAAACCAATGGTTGAAGAACCACTCAAAATCTATCACACTGCTGAAGCTTATTACTTGGATCATCTTCGATCCCTATGTGCTCATGCTGAAACCCCAACTAGCTTAGTTGAGGGCAAATCTTTAGATGAGCATGCTTGTTATGTGCGACACCGAATATCTGAAAAAGGGAAAATTTTACTGGGTCAAATTCATCATTTGCAATGCTATGCTTGGAATTTATGCGAAATATATGATATTACTTGTTGTTCTGAAAACCCTAAGAAACACCTCCCCTATCAATGTGAGTTTAGTGATAATGGAATCATACCTTTGTATGCTAAAGGTGTTTATAGTTACTATGATGTTCAACAAATTGAAGAATTTGTTGCTTTTAAGGGTGCTTATGAAATTGCTTCTTTGATTGAAACGTATGATGCTACTCTTTACAAATCTGAAAATTTTGACATACTTAAATATTGCTATGATAACTATGCTTCTAATTCCTATGTTGAACCATATATTGAGGACTACCCCGCTGTCCAAGAAGAGACTAATATTTTGCAGGAGTCTATGGAGGAAGAAATTGATGAAACTGTGAGCTCATTGGATGAAAAAGATGAGGAGGAGAGCGAAGAACAAAAGGAGGAAGAGCGGATTAGCTACCCGTGCCCACCTTCTAATGAGAGTAACTCTTCAACTCATACATTGTTTAATTTTCCTTCGTGCTCACCGAAGGATGATTGCTATGATGATTGTTATGATCCTGTTGACTCTCTTGAAATATTCCTTTTTGATTATACTTGCTATGCGTGTGGCCAAGATGCCAATATGAATTATGCTTATGGAGATGAACTTGCTATAGTTCCTTATGTTAAACATGAAATTGTTGCTATTTCACCCACACATGATAGTCCTATTATCTTTTTGAATTCTCCCAACTACACTATATCAGAGAAGTTTGCCCTTATTAAGGATTATATTGATGGGTTGCCTTTTATCATTGCACGTGATGATTTTGATGAATATAATATGCATGTGCTTGCTGCTCCTACTTGCAATTATTATGAGAGAGGAACTATATCTCCACCTCTCTATGTTTCCAATATGATAAAATTGCAAGAAACTGCTTATGCTATGCATTGGCCTTTACTTTGTGTGCATGAATTGTTCTTTTATGACATGTCGATGCATAGGAAGAGATTTAGACTTCGTTGTTGCATGATATATGTTACTTTGTGCTCACTACTAAATTATAAATCATTGTTAATTAAAATTGGCTTTGATATACCTTGGGATCCGGGTGGATTCATTACTTGAGCACTATATGCCTAGCTTAATGGCTTTAAAGAAAGCGCCGCTAGGGAGACAACCCGGAAGTTTTAGAGAGTCATTTATTTCTGTTGAGTGCTTTCATATATAGTTTAAAAACAACAAAAATAAAGAGGGGAACCCAAAACTTTTTCAAAAAGGAAAGTGAAAGTGAGAGAGACAAGCATTGTTGAAGTGGGAGAGCTCCTTGAACTTTGTTCATGCTCACGGCAACTTTGTGAATCTTGATTACAGAAACTTTTCAATAAAAATAATTATTCCCTTGTACAATTCCATTGTATTATAAAAATAATGTGTCAAGGTTTGCCTTTAGGATGTTTACATTTGCTTGATGGTTTGTACGGTGCAGGGCAGAAACTTTGGCTGTAGCGCATGATTTTACATTTTTAGCTGGAACATCAAATGGTTCTGATTCTTTTTGCACTGTATTTATATACAAATGTTTTATTTTTCCTAATTTTGGTAGAATTTTTCAAGTATCAGAAGTATGGTTAATGTTCAGATTATTACAGATTGTTCTGTTTTAGACAGATTCTGTTTTTGATGCATAGTTTGCTTGTTTTGTCGGAACTATCAATTTATATTAGTGGACTAAGCCATGAAAAAGTTATATTACAGTAGACACAATGCAAAAACAAAATATGAATTGGTTTGCAATAGTACATAGATGAAAGGATCGATATGGTTGACTAGAGGGAGGGGGTGAATAGGCAACTAACAATTTTTAGCTTCTTTAGCAATTTAAACTTTGCATCAAAGTAGGTTGTCTAGATATGCAACTAGATGAGCAACCTATATGATGCAACACGAATAGGAACACAAGCAAGCAAGATATATGAAACAAATAAGCTACACAAGTAAAGGCATGAGATAACCAAGAGTGGAGACGAGGATGTGTTGCCGAAGTTCCTTCCCTTTGAGAGGAAGTACGTCTCCGTTGGAGCGGTGTGGAGGCACAATGCTCCCCAAGAAGCCACTAGGGCCACCGTAATCTGCTCACGCCCTCACACAATGCGAGATGCCGTGATTCCACTATTGGTTCCCTTGGAGGCGGTGACCGAACCTTTACAAACGAGGTTGGGGCAATCTCCACAACTCAATTGGAGGCTCCCAATGACACCACGAAGCTTCACCACAATGGACTATAGCTTCGCGGTGACCTCAACCGTCTAGGATGCTCAAACACTCAAGAGTAACAAGATCCGCAAGGGATTAGTGGGGGGAATCTGTAGGATCGAAAGTATGTCTAGAGGGGGTGTGATTAGACTACTTGACCAAATAAAAACTTAACCTTTTCCCAATTTTAGTCCTTGGCAGATTTTAACTATTGTAGGACAAGTCAAGCAATCATCACACAATTCAAGCAAGCATGCAAAGAGTATATTGGCAGCGGAAAGTAAAGCATGCAACTTGCAAGAATGTAAAGGGAAGGGTTTGGAGAATTCAAACACAATTGGAGACACGGATGTTTTTCCCGTGGTTCGGATAGGTGGTGCTATCCTACATCCACGTTGATGGAGACTTCAACCCGTGAAGAGTAACGGTTGCGCGAGTCCACGGAGGGCTCCACCCACGAAGGGTAATGGTTGCGCGAGTCCACGGAGGGCTCCACCCATGAAGGGTCCACGAAGAAGCAACCACCCACGAAGGGTCCACGAAGAAGCAACCTTGTCTATCCCACCATGGCCATCGCCCACGAAGGACTTGCCTCACTAGCGGTAGATCTTCACGAAGTAGGCGATCTCCTTGCCCTTACAAACTCCTTGGTTCAAATTCAAAATCTTGTCGGAGGCTCCCAAGTGACACCTAGCCAATCTAGGAGACACCACTCTCCAAGAAGTAACAAATGGTGTGTTGATGATGAACTCCTTGCTCTTGTGCTTCAAATGATAGTCTCCCCAACACTCAACTCTCTCTCATAGGATTTGGATTTTGTGGAAAGAAGATTTGAGTGTAAAGCAACTTGGGGAAGGCTAGAGATCAAGATTCATATGGTAGGAATGGAATATCTTGGTCTCAACACATGAGTAGGTGGTTCTCTCTCAGAACATATGAGTTGGAATTGTGTATGTGTTCTGATGGCTCTCTCCACGAATGAAGAGGAGGTGGAGGGGTATATATAGCCTCCACACAAAATCCAACCATTACACACAGTTTTCCAATCTCGGTGGGACCGAATCAACAAACTCGGTCAGACCGAAAAGGTAAACCTAGTGACCGTTAGAGATTTTCGGTGGGACTGACATGCAACTCGGTAGGACCGATATGGTTAGGGTTTGGGCATAACGTAATCTCGGTGAGACCGATTACACAAACTCGGTGAGACCGATTTTGGTAATTAGCTAACTAGAGAGTTGGTCAGGCAAACTCGGTGGGACCGATTTGCTCTTTTCGTGAGATCAAAAAGTTACAAAAAGGAAACACTGAATTTACATTGCAATCTCGGTGGGACCGATCCGCTCTTTCGGTGAGACCAAAAAGTTATGAAAAGGAAACAGAGAGTTTGCAATCCCATCTCGGTGAGACCGAGATCCCTATCGGTAGAACCGATTTGCTAGGGTTTGGCAGTGGCTTATGACAAGTGAAACTCGGTGGCGCTGGATAGAAAGAATCGGTAGGACCGAGTTTGGCTTAGGGTTTAGGTCATATGTGGATATGGGAAAGTAGTTGAGGGTTTTGAAGCATATCACTAAGCACATAAAGCAAGAGGCTCATTAAGCAACACCTCATCCCTCCTTGATAGTATTGGCTTTTCCTAATGACTCAATGTGATCTTGGATCACTAAAATATAAAATGAAGAGTCTTGAGCTTTTGAGCTTGAGTCAATCCTTTGTCCTTAGCATTTTGAGGGTTCCACTTTCACATCCATGCCATGCCAATCATTGAGCTTTCCTGAAATAGTCATCTTGGAATAGCATTAGCTCAATGAGCTATATGTTGTTATGAATTACCAAAACCACCTAGGGATAGTTGCACTTTCAATCTCACCCTTTTTGGTAATTGATGACAACATATAGATCAAAGCTTCGACAAATGATAATAAGCATGAAATATATCGTCGCTTTGAGAAGTATGTGACAAGTAAGAGCTCCCCCTAAATTTGTGCATATTTAAAATTTGCTTTGGACTGCAAATGCACAAAGAGTTAGAGTCATGGGTTACTCTTCCATGTCACATACATCTTGGTGGAGCGCTTAAAATGATAAGAATGAAATACATGCACTCATCACCAAGAATAGTGAATGATCACATAAGATAGATAAGATAATAGAATTCACCAAGCATTAAGTGTAGCTTATGATCAAACACATGATCATCAATGTCTCACAGATAACGGCATAGTATCTCAAGCACTCAAAAGCAAACAAAGTTCAAAAAACCACCAAATAAAGCAAGAGAGAAAAAAACAACACTCTCTCTCTTGAAGCCTATGATCTATACATTTTTCTCCCCCTTTGGCAACAAGTTACCAAAAAGTTCCTAGAAAATGCATAGTGCTAAGTCGACACTCAGGCTTGATCTTCAGGTGGTGGTGGAGTCCGGAGCACTCCAAGGACGAAGCCTTCTGTAGACGTGGTTGGAGTTGAGGCTGAAGTAGATGCTGGAGCTGGTGGAACTGAAGCTGTAGCTGGTGCAAAAGTGGTGGCTCTGGTGTCAGCAACTGGCACTGCATGTGATCTGTGAGCTCTTGGCACTCTAGCAAATGCATCAGTTGTAGTCTTGCCTCTCCTCTCCTGCATGTCATCCTGAAGTTGTTCCACTGCAGACTGAATCTTTGTTACTTTGACATCCAAGTCATAGAACTTTTGTTCCATGATCATCTCTAAGCTCTGTTGATTCTGAGTTAGGGTGGCTAGTCCTTGCTCAATCCGCAGGGTGGATGCAATCAAGTAACCAAGCTGCTCTTGTTTGGTTTTATGCCCTGTGCTGGCTCAACTCTCTTGGAAGTTGCTTCCTCTTCTGCCACATAATCCTCATCTTCTGAGTCTGAGGTTCTCTTCTTTCTCTGTCTTGTGGCAGCTTTAGGAAGATTGCTAGGGGTGCTCCTGCTGCCGTCATCTGAGGAACTTGAGGGACTAGTGCCCTCACTCATCTGCACTTGCTGCTCTGACAAGTTCTGGCTATCACTTTGGTCTGACATGATGCAAGCTCTGACTGCTGACCCTGTGAATAGTTTATAGACGAGGTAGAGTGGATGAGCATCACAAAATGCAGAGATTTTTGCAAAAGAATAATTCAAAAACTTAGTTTTAGTTTCCCACTGAAAGCATCTCGGATCTACCGATTTCTAAACTCGGTGATACCGAAGCAGTTTTGGCACCTAAACTAGTGAACTCGGTCAGACCGAGTCACAGTTCGGTGGCACCGAGACTGCTAGGGTTTCACAGAGTTCCAAAATCGGTCACACCGATAAGTAATTCTCGGTCAGACCGAGTCTCACTTGTGCAATGGCATAAGCCAAATCGGTGGGACCGAGTTTTTCAACTCGGTGGGTCCGAGATGGTTTCGGCGGAAACCTAACCCTAAAATTTTCGAATTAAACCTAATCTACGAGTTCATTGACTGGATAGAAGTTTAACAAACGTGGCAAGAATCATGATGATCACAATGTGCTAAGAATCGGATTGGGAATAGCACAAAGATCGAGTCCATACCCTAGTTCGGCGGAGACTCGCTACAACGCCAACGGCGGGGTTGAATTTCCGTTGACGGCGACGGAGACCAGCGACTGGAGGCGGCTGGCGGCGAGGAGACGATCCGGAGACCAAGTTGGCAGAGCAGGCTATCGCGCGGGCGAAGGGGTTCGGAGAAATTTCCAATTTTTTTGCCCGTGACTATATATAGCCCGACCCTATCGGTGTGATCGAGTGGAACAACTCGGTGGCACCGAGATGCAAAACTGTATACAGTTGTTGCAACTCGGTGTGACCGAATGGTTCAAATCGGTTGCACCGAGATCGAAAACCTAGATCAACTTAATGATCTCGGTAGGACCGAAAGTGGGGTATCGGTCAGACCGAGAATCATAAAGAGGTTTTGGAAGTTTAAGTCTATGACGAACCGGGGACTCCGAGCGCTCCTCACACAGAGTGGTTCGAATCTGACTTGATCAAATTTTGTGATGTAGCATGAATATAGTTTGAGACAATAAAAGCATAGATAGCTAGAGGAGGTTCTTAGGCATTCTTGTCCATCCACTTGGCAAAAGGAAATAAAACCAAACAATCAAAACAACAAGTGGATGTCCTCGAATGAGTAAAATATGCAACCAGCATGCTCACACAATAAGATGGCAAATGAAATATGTGACAAGGCATGCACAACCAATTCTAGCATCTATCAAGCAATTTGCGATGAAAAGGTCATCTATATATGAGTATATTGACTTAGGAGTCAAGTGAGAACACTTGATCATAGGTCATACTCATCGTTTAAGCTCAAGTGGGGTTACCACTTTTACATAAAGCATTGTTGTGTTCACATCTTTAGAGTTGCTTTAGCTCAAGTCTTAGAGTAAAGCTCCCCCTAGATGTGATATCCCCCCTTAGAGGGATGAACTAACCTCGGGTTTTGTTGATGATGACTTCATGTAGATGTTGAAGATGTGGATGCTCAATGTTGATGTAGATCACTTGGAGCTATCCATTTGAGTGAATTGCACTTTCAATACCTACATGGGTTAGTCCCACAAGGAACAAACAAGGATATCCATAGACATAGAGTGATGCACACACAAGATGATGTCCATGAAAACTTTTAGGTTACCTTGTTCCTTGTCTTACCAACAAGAGGGTTTGTGACTCCTTGAACTAGTGCAAGATGTGGAAGTTGATTGCACTTGTTCTTGCCAAAATGATAAGAGTGAAGTATGTTGGCGGAGTCACCCTCAAGAACTCTCTAGTTCTTCTTCTTTTGGATCCACACCATCTTGATGGGAATCCTTGGAGTTGTAGTCGTACTTGATGAAGTGGAACTTGAAGTAGTCTTGGGAATCCACTTGACTAAAGTCTTAGGAGCTTCTTCAAATGCATCAATTTCCTCTTGAAGCTTGTCCTTGCCTTTTTGCTTGTAGTCTTGTGGTGGAAGATCATCTTGAGCTTGTGTCCCCTTGAAAGAAGTATCATACTTCTCTTGTTGAGGAACAAACTTTGTCTTGGGGTATTGATCTTTTTCCCACTCAACTCCATTGGCATTGAACTTTCATTCAAAACCAACACCTTGATTCCTCCGGTGCATTCCTTGCTTGCGCACAATTTCCTCGAATTGCTTACTCCCGGCAAGGCTTTTGTACACTCCTTTCTCTATAATTCCCTTCAATAAGCTATTTTCTTGCTCAAGTGTAACTTGGCTAAGAGAATCATTAGTGGAATCAAGAGAACTACTAGAAGCAACAATATTGGATTTAGCATGATCATTGTTACTGCTAGAGGAAGAATCTTTCTTGTTTTTGTTACTAGACTTGATTTGAGGCATGTAAGTGGATAAGAGTAAACGCTTGGCAATGTAAGAAGAACTTTTCTTGCGGAGATCATCGTTGATTGCTTTTAAGAACTCATGCTCTTTCTCAAGATTGAGCTTTTCAAAGCGTAATTTCTCATGAGCTCTTAAAAGTTCTCGATGATCTTCGAAGATAGTTTCATGAGCTAACTTAAGAGTGTTTAGTTCTTTAGTTAGAACCTCAATCTTCTCCTTATCATTGTCATTCGTTTTATCTTGATTAGCATGATTAATTGACGTTTCATCATAGTATTCATCACTAGAGTTGTCAACAAGCAAATCATCACCTAACAAGTCATCTTCATCACTATTGAAATCAACATACTCGGGGTGTGTTACCTTAGGACCTTTGGCCATGAAGCATCTCCCAATTCCTTCATTTGGTGAGTCAAATATGTCGTAGGAGTTGGTTGACACAAGTGCTAGACCGGCAACACCTTCATCTTGAGTATCTTCGGAGTCGGAGTGATATCTTCTCTCGGAGTGGCTGTCGGAGTCGGAGCCGGATACCCATTCACCAACATGAGCTTGATGTCTTCGTTTTGTGTAGCTCCTTGATGATTTTTCCTTCCTTTCCGAATCCTTGCTTCTCCGTGAGTATCTTCGTTCATAACGATCATCTCTACTCCTTCTCTCTCTTGGTGGTGATTCTTTGCTTCTTCTTTTTGGAGAATCTTCTCTTCTCTTGTAGGGAGCCGTACACTCATTGGTATAGTGTCCGGGTCTTCCACAACTATAGCAGTCTCGCTCTCGACTAGAAGATCTTTTGTCATTGTAGGACCTTGACTTGAAGCTTCTATCTTTGCTTCTACTCTTGTAGAACTTGTTGAAGTTCTTCACCATTAAGCTCAATTCTTCATTGAAGTTTTGTTTCTCACTTGATGATGTAGGGGCTTCACATGAGGCTTTGTAGGCACCACTTGATTTGTTGTGAAGTTCCTCTTTATCCTTAAGTGACATCTCATGAGCAACAATTCTTCCAATCACCTCCGTTGGCTTGAGATCTTTGTAGTTGGGCATCATTTGGATCAATGTGCACACGGTATCATATTTTCCATCCAAGGCTCTTAGAATCTTCTTGATGATGAATCTATCGGTCATCTCTTCACTTCCTAAGCCGGCAATCTCATTTGTGATGAGAGCAAGCCTAGAGTACATTTCAGCGACACCTTCACCATCCTTCATTTTGAACTTGTCAAGTTGACTTTGAAGCACATCCAACTTGGATTCCTTGACGGAGTCGATACCTTTGTGCATATCAATAAAAGTGTCCCAAATTTCCTTTGCATTCTCAAGACGGCTGATTTTGTTGAATTCTTCGGGGCACAATCCGTTGAAGAGAATAGCACAAGCTTGAGCATTGTATTGCAACATCTTCAACTCATCCGCGGTAGCTTCACGGTTTGGTTCTTTCCCATCAAAGAAGTCACCTTGCAAACCAACACACACAATAGCCCAAACGGCGGGGTCATGTCCAAGAATATGCATTTTCATTTTATGCTTCCAACTAGCAAAATTAGTACCATCAAAGTAAGGACCTCTACGGTGATAATTTCCCTCGCTAGACGCCATACTCTCCTAGGTTGTGAAACCAAGGCTATGACCACCAAAAGCTATGGAGATCAAAGAAAATGGAGATCAAAGCTCTGATACCACTTGTAGGATCGAAAGTATGTCTAGAGGGGGGTGATTAGACTACTTGACCAAATAAAAACTTAACCTTTTCCCAATTTTAGTCCTTGGCAGATTTTAGCTATTGTAGGACAAGTCAAGCAATCATCACACAATTCAAGCAAGCATGCAAAGAGTATATTGGCAGCGGAAAGTAAAGCATGCAACTTGCAAGAATGTAAAGGGAAGGGTTTGGAGAATTCAAACGCAATTGGAGACATGGATGTTTTTCCCGTGGTTCGGATAGGTGGAGCTATCCTACATCCACGTTGATGGAGACTTCAACCCACGAAGGGTAACGGTTGCGCGAGTCCACGGAGGGCTCCACCCACGAAGGGTAATGGTTGCGCGAGTCCACGGAGGGCTCCACCCAAGAAGGGTCCACGAAGAAGCAACCACCCACGAAGGGTCCACGAAGAAGCAACCTTGTCTATCCCACCATGGCCATCGCCCACGAAGGACTTGCCTCACTAGCGGTAGATCTTCACGAAGTAGGCGATCTCCTTGCGCTTACAAACTCCTTGGTTCAACTCCACAATCTTGTCGGAGGCTCCCAAGTGACACCTAGCCAATCTAGGAGACACCACTCTCCAAGAAGTAACAAATGGTGTCTTGATGATGAACTCCTTGCTCTTGTGCTTCAAATGATAGTCTCCCCAACACTCAACTCTCTCTCATAGGATTTGGATTTTGTGGAAAGAAGATTTGAATGGAAAGCAACTTGGGGAAGGCTAGAGATCAAGATTCATATGGTAGGAATGGAATATCTTGGTCTCAACACATGAGTACGTGGTTCTCTCTCAGAACATATGAGTTGGAATTGTGTATGTGTTCTGATGGCTCTCTCCACGAATGAAGAGGAGGTGGAGGGGTATATATAGCCTTCACACAAAATCCAACCATTATACACAGTTTTCCAATCTCAGTGGGACCGAATCAACAAACTCGGTCGGACCGAAAAGGTAAACCTAGTGACCGTTAGAGATTTTCGGTGGGACTGACATGCAACTCGGTAGGACCGATATGGTTAGGGTTTGGGCATAACGTAATCTCGGTGAGACCGATTACACAAACTCGGTGAGACCGATTTTGGTCATTAGCTAACCAGAGAGTTGGTTAGGCAAACTCGGTGGGACCGATTTGCTCTTTCGGTGAGACCGAAAAGTTACAAAAAGGAAACACTGAATTTACATTGCAATCTCGGTGGGACCGATCCGCTCTTTCGGTGAGACTGAAAAGTTACAAAAAGGAAACAGAGAGTTTGCAATCCCATCTCGGTGAGACTGAGATCCCTATCGGTAGAACCGTTTTGCTAGGGTTTGGCAGTGGCTTATGACAAGTGAAACTCGGTGGCGCTGGATAGAAAGAATCGGTAGAACCGAGTTTGGCTTAGGGTTTAGGTCATATGTGGATATGGGAAAGTAGTTGAGGGTTTTGGAGCATATCACTAAGCACATGAAGCAAGAGGCTCATTAAGCAACACCTCATCCCTCCTTGATAGTATTGGCTTTTCCTAAAGACTCAATGTGATCTTGGATCACTAAAATATAAAATGAAGAGTCTTGAGCTTTTGAGCTTGAGCCAATCCTTTGTCCTTAGCATTTTGAGGGTTCCACTTTCACATCCATGCCATGCCAATCATTGAGCTTTCCTAAAATAGTCATCTTGGAATAGCATTAGCTCAATGAGCTATATGTTGTTATGAATTACCAAAACCACCTAGGGATAGTTGCACTTTCAGAATCAAATATCTCTTGGTGGAAGTGTAGATCGGGGCCTTCTCAACCACTCCCGAGCAAATCAACAAGTTTGGTTGGCTAGGGAGTGAGATCGGGCGAAAATGGAGCTTGGAGCAATAATGGAGCTTTAATGGTGGAAGAGGTGAGTCAACGGGGAAGAAGGAGACCCCTTATATAGTGTGTGGAAAAGATCGAACCGTTACCCACCAACTAGCCTGCGGCCAGCGGTACTACCATGCCTGGCCAGCGGTACTACCGCAAGGCCGCGCGGTACTACTGCTTGCAACCAAGCGGTACTACCGCACGGCAGTGCGATACAATCGTACCGTCCCACGGTACTGCCGCGACCCCAGCACAGAAATAGACGCAAGGCTGGGGGCGGTACTTCCGCACGCGCGGTACTACCGCGCCCCCCATGCGGTACTACGCAAGACAAAAGTCCCAGCCAGGGGGAAGGGGAACTTCCGTGCCTACTTCCGCAATTAAACGGAAGTAGCAAAAACCCGACACAGTAGTACTGCCAAGGGGCGGTACTACTGCCTGACCGCATAGCGCGGTACTACCGCATGGTGAAAGCGGTACTACCGCGGCAGGTGCGGATGTAAAAAATTACATCCGCTCCTACTACCGCAAAGGGGGCGGCACTAGCCTGGTGGGCAGCGGTAGGGCGGCTCCTGGGGAGCGGTACTACCGTGGGCACCAGCGGTACTACCGCGTCTATGGTACTACCGTTGATCCAGGAGCAGTACTACCGCAACCACAACAGCAGCCAGTCAAAGGAGGCAGGAAAATGGAGGAAGCTCCAAGGAAGTGGAAGGGGATAATAGGAGACGTGTACGTGATGATTCCACCCAAACCTTTCCAACGCGGACCCCTCTTAATAGTACGGCTTTCCTACGACTCAAATCCACCAAAAAGAAACGTAGAAAAGACGCCGTCTTTGTCAGTCTTCGAGGGCACCCAATCGTCTTGTGCGTAGCAAAGAAGTGTCTGGAATACTCATGGCACACGATTAGTCCGCAAATGCGTTGTCATCAATCACCAAAACACTTAGGGATAAATATGTCCTTACAATCTCCCCCTTTTTGGTGGATTGATAACAAAATGGGATTTGCACAAGGAAAATACTATTAATTAAATGCAAACCCCTCATCTCTATAATATAGACGGGCTCCCCCTAAATGTGTGCCACCTAGATGAGCACGAATAGGAACAGAGGTCCCCCTATATTATAGAGACAAGGCATATCGATCACTAGGCAAGATAGTACAAACATAAGATAACTAAGATAGATAGAGTGCATATGTCTTACACCATATGGAGGATAGGTCTCGAAGGCACAAACAAAACAAAAGCAAACGAGGCAAACGAGGTCCAAACGACAAAGCAAACAAACACACCAAGCACGACACAACGCAAATCCCTACACTCTCTCCCCCTTTGGCATCGAGACGCCAAAAAGGCAGAGAGGACACCTACACACACGGGGTGGCTCAGACAGAGAAGTCGTCCCACTACTCCTTGTCAGACTCAGCGGCGGGGATAGTCTCCTCGAGGTCATCCTCTGAACTGGTCCACTTATAGCCTTGCTTTGACATCCAGGCAGCCTCAGGAGTGATGACGTCCTCAGACCCGCCAGACACATCCTCTCCAAAGAGCCTCATCACCTTCTTGTCACGGCGGCGACTCTCCTTGTCAGTCACGTGAGCCCTGTACTGTCCCTTCGCCTGCATGCAAAAGAGAGTCTTCATCTTGTCCTTCAGCTTCTTGGCCCATGATGGCTCAGAGGAAGAAGTGGTGGACCTAGAAGCACGGTCCTCAGCAACAGTCTCAGCAGCAGCAGCCTCCCCCTCACCAGCAGCCCTCCTAGCAGAAGATGCCTCAACACGGGTAGTGGTGTTGGCCCAGTTGGGCTTGACGCGGAGGCTGATGGACTCATGGCGAATCCAGTCTGGAGCAAGGAACTCATCACCTGGATACGTCTTCTCCCAAGTGGTTGAGAGCAGCAGAAACAGGTACGGTCCATAGATAGGTACCTTGCGAGTGAACACTGCAAACCGAAGCTCACACCACATGATGTGTGAGACATCAAGTGGCTGAGTCTGAGAAGAACGTGCCTTTGCACACAAGAGCAACATGTCCACTAGATATGCATGTACCTTGTCCTTGCCGCCAATGCGTGGGAACAGAGTGTTGCGGAAGATGCGATGCATGATATCCAGAAAGGAGTTCAACACCCAAGATGACTTGCCATTGGGGAGTACCTTCTCAACAAGGAAGGGCTGAAGCTGGTTCTTGTTGGCAGACTCAGAGTTGGCATGGGGGCAAACGCCAACGGGGGTGTGAAGCCCGTCATCAGGAATGTGCAGTAGATCCATGAACTCTTTCCATGTAGCAGACAGCTGACGGCCATTGGTCATCCAGGTCATCCTCCGCTCCTCCCCGGGATGAAAGTACACTGAGGCAAAGAACTGACAGATGAGCTCAGGGTCACAGTCAAGGTGAAAGGAGATCACCGGCTCAATAGCAAACTGCTCCACCAAGTCCAGAGCCTCTCCAAAATAGTCACGAAACTTGTCCTTCCGCAGGTGATGCATGTCTATCCACTTGACATCCATGAAGGTATTCTGCTTGTTCTTGATCACATCCAGATAGATGAGAGCCTGTTGCTTGGTCCAGAACAACTCGGTGCCTCTGAGGATAGCCCGAGGATTCACATAGGGATTGACCTTCCGGCGCTCGACATACTCAGCAGTTGAAATCTCGTCCATGCCCTTAGCCGGTTCCTTTTGCTTGCTGGCAGTGGTCTTGACATTGCGCTTGGGGGCATTGGAGCCCTCTGGGGCATCGTCTTGGGGGTTGCGCAGACACTTGGAGCCAGTGTCACGACTGGGATTGGAACAGCGAGAGCCACCACCTGAGACACAGAACGCAAAAACACCCACAACAGCCAAGAGAGGTTAATGCAAAGACCACAACAACGCAAGTGAAACAAGCAGAAAGCACACAAGATAAATGCCTAGAGAGAGATTTGATCCCTACGGTAGTACTGCCGAGTGATGCGGAGCTAAGATAGTAGTACGACGCTTAGACGCGGTAGTACCGTGCAAGATCACGGTAGTACCGGGTGTAGGCGCGGTAGTACGACCTTAGCGCCGCGGCCGGCGCGGTAGTACCGCTCGGTACGGTAGTACCGCACCTGACGGGCGGTAGTACCGCACATCGGGCACGGTAGTACCGCACCGCGTCAGATCTGAACTGGTTCAAATCTGAAAAAGCCCGCGAAACCACGGCGGTACTACAGTTGGACAAAGCTACCACAAGACAGCATATCAAGTATGTTTCCTACGCATCACGACTCTCCTACATCCTACTCTTGCATAGATTTGGCCTAAAATCTCAAGAACGACAAGTTTCTCCCCAAAAACCTAGAAGCAAGAGAACAGCCAAGAAAAAGAGGGATTTGGGGAAAAACCTTGGTCCATGGCAAGAGGAAGTGGTGGGGAACGATCCCACCGGTCGGAATCCGAGGAGAGTGGCCGGAGACGGAGATCCGGCGAGGGCCTCCGGCGCCGTTCTTGAGAGGGAGAGACGTGGAGAGAGCGACAATGAATGGGTATGGGGAGTTCAAACTCCCCTGCCCGAGTCATAACCCCACGCGCCCTTGACGGCGCGGTAGTACCGTGCCCAGACACGGTAGTACCGCACGGCGTGGTACTTCCGAAGTACGCACCAGAGCAGTAGTACCGTGCTATGGCGCGGTAGTACCGTGCCTCCCAAAGCGGTAGTACCGCGCCCAGATGCGGTAGTACCGTGGGCTCAAGAAGATGCACGTTTCGAGCGTGAAAAACTGGATCTTTGCACAAACCACTCCGAGCCAACACGACACCACAAGACCACGCAACACACAAAACCAGAAAGGCACACGACAAACGAACCAACCACGAGACACCACCTCTCCAAAAGAGAGGGCGGTGGCCTTAGCCACCTATGTTTGAGTCAATTGGTATGGCACCGCGAAGAATTATCCTTGGGTCCATGACCAAAACTCGTCTTTGAAGCACAAGTACCATCAAACATGGCTAATGTGAAAGACTTGATTGATTTATGCATAATGAGGGGAGGGAGAGTTCATTGAGAGAACATCACTCCCCCTATGTCCATGCCTACATCTAAATAGGATAACACGTTGAGTATGGTGGGGTGTGCAAGGGTTCAAGCAACATTGCTCGAATCGATGATATTTAGCTCATGCCTTAACTCGCGAAATCTTGCTTTATCCAAGGGCTTCGTGAAGATATCTGCAAGGTTATCATGAGTGTTGACGTAGTTGAGCTTGATCTCTCCTCGCCTAATGTGATCTCGGATGAAGTGATACCGGATCTCAATATGCTTCGTCTTGAAGTGTTGTACCGGGTTGAGAGAGATCTTGATGGCACTTTCATTGTCACACCAAAGAGGCACTTTGTCACAAGTGACACTGTAATCCTTTAAAGTTTGCCTCATCCATAAGAGTTGTGCACAACAACTACCGGCCGCCACATACCCCGCTTCGGTGGATGAGAGAGACACACAACTTTGCTTTTTGGAAGACCAACTTACCAAAGAGCAACCAAGGAACTGGCACCCTCCGGAAGTGGACTTCCTATCCACTTTGTCTCCCGCCTAATCAGAATCCGAGTACCCTATAAGCTTGAAGTTCGATCCTCTTGGGTACCATAAGCCAAAGTTTGGGGTATGAGCCAAATATCGAAAAATTCATTTGACCGCCACATAGTGACTTTCCTTAGGTGTGGCTTGAAACCGTGCACAAATTCCCACACTCAACATGATGTCCGGTCTAGATGCACAAAGGTAAAGCAAGGATCCAATCATGGAACGATATACCTTTTGATCCACCACTTTACCATTGGGATCTAAGTCAAGTTGGCACTTGGTGGGCATTGGAGTGGAAGCCGGCTTGACGTCACTAAGCTTGAATCTCTTGAGCATGTCTTGAGTGTATTTGGATTGATTGATGAAGGTTCCTTCTCTTCTTTGCTTCACTTCGAACCCTAGAAAGAACTTCAACTCTCCCATGGAGGACATCTCGAACTTTGAGGTCATGAGAGCGGCAAATTCCTCATTGAAAGCTTTGTTAGGAGAACCAAAGATAATATCATCAACATATAATTGGCACACAAACAACTCCCCTTTGACCTTCTTAGTAAAAAGAGTGGGGTCGATTAGCCCAACTTCAAAACCACGGTCTTGTAACAACTCGGTGAGGTGGTCATACCATGCACGTGGGGCTTGCTTAAGGCCATAGAGTGCCTTATCGAGTTGATACACATGATCGGGAAAGTAGGGATCCTCGAACCCGGGGGGTTGCTTGACATAAACCAATTCATTAATGGGACCATTAAGAAAAGCACTCTTCACATCCATTTGATGTAACTTAAAGTTATGATGAGAAGCATATGCAATCAACATGCGAATGGATTCAAGACGAGCAACGGGAGCAAAGGTTTCACCGTAGTCGATACCCTCGACTTGGGAGTAGCCTTGTGCTACCAAACGAGCCTTGTTGCGAATGATAATCCCATGGGCATCTTGCTTGTTCTTGAATATCCACTTGGTTCCAATGACATTGTGGTTCCCCGTTGGCCTTGGCACCAATCTCCACACTTTGTTGCGCTCGAAGTTGTTGAGTTCTTCGTGCATGGCATTGAGCCAATCCGGATCTTCTAGCGCCTCATAGACCTTGTGGGGTTCCACACAAGAGACAAACGTGTGATGCTCACAATAATTTGCTAATTGTCTACGAGTGCTTACCCCCTTTCTTAAGCTTCCAAGCACATTCGTCATGAGATGATCCTTGGTGGAGAGCTTGGAAGCAACCTTGCCGGCACGACGCTCTAATTCCTCCTCGGTGGTGAGTTGAGGAGCGGTTACTTGATCATCTTGAGCACCGTCATGAACTTGTTCTTGATCTTGAACTTGCTCAGGGGAGAGAACTTGACCTTGGGCATCACTTGGTGTGTCCACACCGTCTTGAGTATGATCTTGCCCTTGGTCTTGTTCATGAGGTTGAGGGCCTTCACTTTGTTCTTCGGAAGCGTGTGGGCCTTGGGTTGGTGATGGCTCCACTTGAGCAGAGCATTGTCCTTCTCCTTCGGCCACAAGGGGTTCCTCAATGGGTAGGATAAAACCAACACCCATTCTTCTTATGGCTTGAGGAGAAATTTCATCACCTACATCACAAGTGCCACTTTGCTCCACTTGGGAGCCGTTATTCTCATCAAACTCCATGTTACACGTCTCCTCAATAAGTCCTGTGGATTTATTGAGGACACGGTAAGCATGAGAGTTTGTAGCATAACCAACAAATATGCCCTCATAAGCTCTAGCCTCAAATTTAGACAAACGAACACCTTTCTTGAGAATGAAACACTTACACCCGAATACCCGGAAGTACTTGAGGTTGGGCTTGTTACCGGTGAGTATCTCATATGGAGTCTTGTTCAAGCCCTTGTGGAGGTAGAGCCGATTTGATGCATGACACGCGGTGTTGATGGCTTCGGCCCAAAAGTTGTACGGAGACTTGAACTCCGCCATCATGGTCCTTGACGCATCCATCAACGTCCGGTTCTTCCTCTCCGCAACACCGTTTTGTTGAGGGGTGTAGGGTGCGGAATATTGATGCTTGATTCCCTCGTCACTAAGAAACTCATCCAAGGTGTAGTTCTTGAACTCGGTGTCGTTGTCACTTCTTATTGTCAAGATCTTTGCATTGTGTTGACGTTGTGCTTCATTTGCAAAGTCAATGACGGTTTGTTGGGTCTCGCTCTTCCTCTTGAAGAAATACACCCACGTGTACCTTGAGTAGTCATCCACAATCACCAAGCAATACTTCCTACCTCCAAGATTATCGAAGGATGGAGGCCTAAAGAGATCCATGTGAAGGAGCTCCAAAGGCCTCTTTGAGTAAATGATAGTCATGGGAGGGTGAGCCTTCTCATGTAGCTTTCCTTCAATACAAGCACTGCAAGCACAATCTTTAGCAAAACTAACATTCGTTAGTCCACGGACATGGTCCCCCTTGAGGAGACTTTGCAAAGATCTCATATTGACATGGGCTAAACGGCGATGCCAAAGCCATCCCACATCAACTTTAGCCATTAGGCATGTCGCGGTCTTAGTGGGTCGCTCCGAAAAGTTAATCACATATAGACCGTTCTCGACATGCCCAACAAAGGCTACTTTAAGAGTCTTGCTCCACAAGAGGGCCACGGTATCGATATCAAAGAAAGTGGCAAAGCCCATGATAGCAAGTTGACGAACGGAAAGTAAATTGTATGCAAGGGACTCAACAAGCATGACCTTCTCGATCGTGAGATCATGAGAGATGACCACCTTGCCAAGTTCCAATACCTTAGAAGATGAGGCGTCACCCCACTCGACATTGGTGGGCATAGATGGAACCTTGTGCACGTCCACCACCAAGTCCTTGCTTCCGGTCATATGATTTGTAGCTCCGCTATCGAGCAACCATGATCCCCCACCGGAAGCAAACACCTACAAGAGATCAATGCTTGGTTTTAGGTACCCATTTTGTAATGGGTCCTTTGATGTTAGTAACAAGGGTTTTTGGAACCCAAATAGACCATTAAATGTATTCATGAAGAGAACCAACAAATTTGGCATAAACATGCCCATCACTAGCACGGCATAACACATAAGAAGGGTTAAAATCGCCGACTTTGTTGAGAGGGATGGCATTGCCCTTCTTGACATTGTTCTTCTTCTTCTCCTCGAGGGCACTCTCTCCCTCCCTCACAAAGGTTTGCATGAGGGGAGGAGGTCGTTTGGTCTTGTCATTCTTCTTCTTGTTCTTGGAGTCGGGCACGTACCCAACCCCTTCCTTGGCCACACCTCCCTTTTGGTTGATCAAGAGATCGTTGAGGTTCTTCTTGCCTTGTATGCAAGTCGCAAGACCTCTCTCAAGTTGCTCCTTCAACTTCGCATTTTCCTCAACAAGATGTATATGCTCACAACACGAGTTAGTAGCATTTGCATTATCCATTAAAACCATATGAGGAAAAGTTGCTTTCTCCTTAGTTAGCTTCACTTGGAGTTGATCATGAGACTCCTTGAGACTAGCGTGAATACCCTTCAAGGCCTTGTGGGCCTTGTCAAGTATATCAAACTCCTCTTTGAGTCTAGCAAGATCAACCCCGAGTTTGGCCTTCTCGGAATTTAGCACACGAGAAACAATGAGGGCATGATCATAATCTTTCTTTAACTTAGCATGATCAACGTTATGTGACTCCTCAAGAGCCAAATGAAGACCACTCTCTTCCTCAAGAGCATTGGAAAGATCCGAAATCTCATCGGCATAGTCACGACTATGCCCTTCCATCTTAGAGATGGTGTCTTCGTGAGCCTCGATCATGTCATTGGCCTCACCCAGTTGTTCCAAGAGAGCAACAAAGTGCTTCTTGGGTTTTCCCTTGAGTTTGCCCATAAAGGCCTCAAACTCGTTAGCCTCCACATTAGCTCCCTCAAGTTCACTAATGCTATCCGTTGGGGAAGGATGATTAATGATGGTAGTTTTGATGTTGGAGGTTACCTTGTTGGTGGCTTTAGCCATGAGGCACTTGGCGGTGATGCTCTCGTTGGGTGAGTCGAAGAGAGACACCCGTGACGTTGTTGCAATGGCAATGGAGGCCATGGCAACCGACTCATCATCTTCATCATCATCATCATCCTCATTGTACTCTTCTTGCACAACCAAAGCCTTGGGAGGAGTCTTCTTGGTGAAGTTGTTCTTGTTGGGGAACGACTTGGCCTTGTCCTTTCGGATGAGTTTGCCACCATTGTCTTCCCTCTTCTCATACAGGCATTCCGCAACGAAATGACTCACGTTGCCGCAATTGTAGCAAGTCCTTACACGTTGCTTGCCCCTTGTGCCACTCGAGTTGTTTTTGCTAAAATTGGGCCTCGAGTTTTTCTTGCTCCAAAATTGCCTTGAAGCAAGTGCCATGTGTTCATGATATGCATACTTCGTATCTTCGGGGTTGCTCTCCTCTTCTTCCTCTTCTTCTTCTTCCACGGTGAGCTTGGCCTTCAATGCAAGGTTAGGCTTCTTTGCCCGTTGAGAACGGAGCACCGCATTGTCGGCGGTCTTGTCCAAAATGTTCATGGCCACAAACTCATCCAACACTTCGCTTGAGGTCAAAGTGTGGAAGTCCGGTCTTTGACGAATGACGGAGGACATGGCCTTGTGGTAGGGCATCATTGCCTTGAGGAATTTGCGCTTGATCCAATTGTCACCATGTCCTTGCTCCCGTGATCTCGTAGTGAGACCGCGAGTTTGGTTACTCTCTGATAAAGCTCACGAGGTTCTTCATCTTCCTTCATTGTAAACTCATCGGCCTCATCTTGTACCACTTCATAGTTGGAGCGTTGAATGCTTGTGCTTCCCCGGTAGAGAGACACGACACAATGCCATGCATCTTTAGCCAAGGCGAAGGGACGAAGATGAGGTAGGTCTTCGGGTGGAATTGCATCTTGAATGATGAAGAGAGCATTCTCATTGAATTGATTGTCCATGGCTTCTCGAGGAGTGAAGTTGCTTGGATCATGTGGATAGAAACCTTCTTCAATGATTCTCCAAAGGTTAGTGTTCACAGGATTTAAATGACATTTAAAGCGGTAAACCCAAGAATCAAAATCCTCATTTTTCACAATCTTAGAGGGAGGACCGGCATGATTCAAATGAGTGGAAGGAACCGGTCCACCATAAACAAGTTGTGGTTCCACATGGGCAAAGATGCCGGTGCCATTCTTGCCACTAGAAGAAGGAGCCTTTTCACTACTAGCTTCCCCCTTGTCGGGGATAGCATCCGACACCTTGTTAGCGGGATCACCCACTTTCAATGGTGCGGTGGATAGTGTAAGCCCCTCAAGAAATTTAGTAAACATGCTTTCAACTTCGGTCGTCATGGAGGTTTTCAATGTCTCCAAGGCCACATTGAACTCCTCACGAGAGACCGAAGTTCCCCCATCTCCCGTAGACGAGATCGGATTCACACCGGAGTGTTCCTACACACCGTCTACGGTATCAACCATACTCTTTGGACGGTAAAGTCCTTAATAAAAAGACGAGGCTCTGATACCAATTGAAAGGATCGATATGGTTGACTAGAGGGGGGGTGAATAGGCAACTAACAATTTTTAGCTTTTCTTTAGCAATTTAAACTTTGCATCAAAGTAGGTTGTGTAGATATGCAACTAGATGAGCAACCTATATGATGCAACACGAATAGGAACACAAGCAAGCAAGATATATGAAACAAATAAGCTACACAAGTAAAGGCATGAGATAACCAAGAGTGGAGACGGTGGAGACGAGGATGTGTTGCCGAAGTTCCTTCCCTTTGAGAGGAAGTATGTCTCCGTTGGAGCGGTGTGGAGGCACAATGCTCCCCAAGAAGCCACTAGGGCCACTGTAATCTCCTCACGCCCTCACACAATGCGAGATGCCGTTATTCCACTATTGGTGCCCTTGGAGGCGGCGACCGAACCTTTACAAACGAGGTTGGGGCAATCTCCACAATTCAATTGGAGGCTCCCAACGACACCACGAAGCTTCACCACAATGGACTATAGCTTCGCGGTGACCTCAACCATCTAGGATGCTCAAACACCCAAGAGTAACAAGATCCGCAAGCGATTAGTGGGGGGAATTAAATATCTCTTGGTGGAAGTGTAGATCGGGGCTTTCTCAACCACTCCCGAGCAAATCAACAAGTTTGGTTGACTAGGGAGTGAGGTCGGCCGAAAATGGAGCTTGGAGCAATAATGGAGCTTTAATGGCGGAAGAGGTGAGTCAACGGGGAAGAAGGAGACCCCTTATATAGTGCGTGGAAAAGATCCAACCGTTACCCACCAACCAGCCCGCGGCCAGCGGTACTACCGCGCCTGGCCAGCGGTACTACCGCAAGGCCGCACGGTACTACTGCTTGCAACCAAGCAGTACTACCGCACGACAGTGCGGTACAACCGTACCGACCCACGGTACTGCCGCGACCCCAGCACAAAAACAGACGCAAGGCTGGGGCGGTACTTCCGCACGCGCGGTACTACCGCACCCCCCATGCGGTACTACCACAAGGCAAAAGTCCCAGCCAGGGGGAAGGGGAACTTCCGTGCCTACTTCCGCAAATAAACGGAAGTAGCAAAAACCCGACACAGTAGTACTGCTGAGGGGCGGTACTACTGCCTGACCGCATAGCGTGGTACTACTGCATGGCGAAAGCGGTACTACCGCGGCAGTTGCGGATGTAAAAAATTACATCCGCTCCTACTACCGCAAAGGGGGCGGCACTAGCCTGGTGGGCAGCGATAGTGCGACTCCTGGGGAGCGGTACTACCGTGGGCACCAGCGGTACTACCGCGCCACCGCGCGGTACTACCGTGGGCGCCTACGGTACTACCGTTGATCCAGGAGCAGCACTACCGCAACCACAACAGCAGCCAGTCAAAGGAGGCAGGAAAACGGAGGAAGCTCCAAGGAAGTGGAAGGGGATAATAGGAGACGTGTACGTGATGATTCCACCCAAACCTTTCCAACACGGACCCCCTCTTAATAGTACGGCTTTCCTACGACTCAAATCCACCAAAAAGAAACGTAGAAAAGACGCCGTCTTTGTCAGTCTTCGAGGGGCACCCAATCGTCTTGTGCCTAGCAAAGAAGTGTCTGGAATACTCATGGCACACGATTAGTCCGCAAATGTGTTGTCATAAATCACCAAAACACTTAGGGATAAATATGTCCTTACAATAGAGTAGTGATTTGCTTTATTATACTAACGGATCTTACCGAGTTTTCTGTTGAAGTTTTGTGTGGATGAAGTGTTCGATGATCGAGAAGGTCTCGATGTGAGAAGAAGGAAGAGAGGCAAGAGCTCAAGCTTGGGGTTGCCCAAGGCACCCCAAGTAAACATTCAAGGAGACTCAAGCGTCTAAGCTTGGGGATGCCCCGGAAGGCATCCCCTCTTTCTTCAACAAGTATCGGTATGTTTTCGGATTCGTTTCGTTCATGCGATATGTGCAATATTGGAGCATCTTTTGCATTTAGTTTTCATTTTTCTTTGATGCACCATGCTGGTATGAGGCAGTCCTTGGTTGATTTATAGAATTCTCTTTGCACTTCACTTATATCTTTTGGGTATGGCTTTATAGAATGCTTCATGTGCTTCACTTATATCATTTGAAGTTTGGATTGCATGTTTCTCTTTACATAGACAACCGCCATTTGTAGAATGCCCTTTTGCTTCACTTATAATTGTTAAAGCGTGGGCATATCTTTTGTAGAAAGAATTAAACTCTCTTGCTTCACTTATATCTATTTAGAGAGATGACAGGAATTGGATTCACATTGTTAGTCATAAAATCCTATATAAAACTTGTAGATCACTAAATATGATATGTTTGATTCCTTGCAATAGTTTTGCGATATAAAGATGGTGATATTAGAGTCATGATAGTGAGTAGTTGTGGATTAGTAGAAATACCTGTGTTGAGGTTTGTGATTCCCGTAGCATGCACGTATGGTGAACCGTTATGTAACGAAGTCAGAGCATGAGGTATTTATTGATTGTCTTTCTTATGAGTGGCGGTCGGGGACGAGCGATGGTCTTTTCCTACCAATCTATCCCCCTAGGGGCATGCGTAGTAGTACTTTGCTTCGAGGGCTAATAAACTTTTGCAATAAGTATGTGAGTTCTTTATGACTAATGTTGAGTCCATGGATTATACGCACTCTCACCCTTCCATCATTGCTAGCCTCTCTAGTATCGCGCAACTTTCGCCGGTACCATAAACCCATCATATATCTTCCTTAAAACAGTCACCATACCTACCTATTATGGCATTTCCATAGCCATTCCGAGTATATTGCCATGCAACTTCCATCATCATCATATACATGACTTGAGCATTCATTGTCATATTGCTTTGCATGATCGTAAGATAGCTAGCATGATGTTTTCATGGCTTGTCTGTTTTTTTATGTCATTGCTACGCTAGATCATTGCACATCCCGATACACCGCCGGAGGCATTCATATAGAGTCATATCTTTGTTCTAGTATCGAATTGTAATATTGAGTTGTAAGTAAATAAAAGTGTGATGATCATCATTAATAGAGCATTGTCCCAAAAAAAGAGAAAGGCCAAATAAAAAAGAAAGGCCAAATATAATAATAATAATAATAAATAAAAGGGGCAATGTTACTATCCTTTTACCACACTTGTGCTTCAAAGTAGCACCATGTTCTTCATATAGAGAGTCTCTTGAGTTATCACTTTCATATACTAGTAGGAATTTTCATTATAGAACTTGGCTTGTATATTCCGATGATGGGCTTTCTCAAATGCCCGAGGTCTTCATGAGCAAGCAAGTTGGATGCACACCCACTTAGTTTTCAGTCTGATCTTTCATACACTTATAGCTCTTAGTGCATCCGTTGCATGGCAATCCCTACTCACTCACATTGATATCTATTGATGGGCATCTCCATAGCCCGTTGATACGCCTAGTTCATGTGAGACTATCTTCTCTCCTTTTTGTCTTCTCCACAACCACCATTCTATTCCACCTATAGTGCTATATCCATGGCTCACGCTCATGTATTGCGTGAGGGTTGAAAATGCTGAAGCGCGTTAAAAAGTATGAACTAATTGCTCGGCTTGTCATCGGGGTTGTGCATGATGTGAATATTTTGTGTGGTGAAGATGGAGCATAGCTAGACTATATGATTTTGTAGGGATAACTTTCTTTGGCCATGTTATTTTGAAAAGACATGATTGCTTTATTAGTAGGCTTGAAGTATTATTGTTTTTATATCAAATGATAGACTATTGCTTTGAATAACTCATATCTTAATATTCATGCCATGATTAGATATGTGATCAAGATTATACTAGGTAGCATTCCACATCAAAAATTATCTTTTTTAACATTTACCTACTCGAGGACGAGCAGGAATTAAGCTTGGGGATGCTGATACATCTCCGTCGTATCTATAATTTTTGATTGTTCCATGCCAATATTCTACAACTTCCATATACTTTTTGGCAACTTTTTATACTATTTTTGGGACTAACATATTGATCTAGAGCCCAGTGCCAGTTCCTGTCTGTTGCATGTTTTTGGTTTCGCAGAATATCTATATCAAACGGAATCCAAACGGGATAAAAATGGACGGAGAATTATTTTGGAATGTTTGTGATTTTTGGGAAGAAAATCAACGCGACACGGTGCCCGAGGTGGCCACAAGGGTGGGGCCCACGACCACTACAGGCAGGTGCGCCCCCACCCTCGTGGGCCACCCGTAAGGCGGTTGATGCTCTACATTGGCCGCAAGAAAGCTAATTTTTGAAAAAAGATCTGGGCGAAGGTTTCAACCCAGTCGGAGTTACGGATCTCCGGATATAAAAGAAACGGTGAAAGGGCAGCAGAGGAGAACGCAAAAACAAAGAGAGACAGAGAGACAGATCCAATCTCGGAGGGGCTCTCGCCCCTCCCATGCCATGGATACCAAGGACCAAAGGGAAAACCCTTCTCCCATCTAGGGAGGAGGTCAAGGAAGAAGAAGAAGGAGGGGGCTCTCTCCCCCTCGCTTCCGGTTGCACCGGAGTGCCACCGGGGGCCATCATCATCACCGCAATCTTCACCAACAACTTCATCGCCATCATTACCAACTCTTCCCCCCTCTATGCAGCGGTGTAACCTCTCTCTTACCTGCTGTAATCTCTACTTAAACATGGTGTTCAACGCTATATATTATTTCCCGATGATGTATGGCTATCCTATGATGTTTGAGTAGATCTGTTTTGTCCTAATGGTTATTTGATGATCGTGATTGGTTTGAGTTGCATGTTTTATTATTGATGTTGTCCTATGGTGCTCTTCGTGTCGCGCAAGCGTGAGGGATCCCCGCTGTAGGGTGTTGCAATACGTTCATGATTCGCTTATAGTGGGTTGCGTGAGTGACTGAAACACAAACCCGAGTAAGGGGGTTGTTGCGTATGGGATAAAGAGGACTTGATACTTTAATGCTATGGTTGGGTTTTACCTTAATGATCTTTAGTAGTTGCGGATGCTTGCTAGAGTTCCAATCATAAGTGCATATGATCCAAGTAGAGAAAGTATGTTAGCCTATGCCTCTACCTCATATACAATTGCAATAATGATTAACGGTCTAGTTATCGATTGCCTAGGGACAAATAACTTTCTCGTAACAAAAAGTTCTTTACTAAAACTAATTTAGTTGTGTCTTTATCTAAACAGCCCCTGCTTTTTATTTACGTAATCTTTATTATCTTGCAAACCTATCCAAAAACACCTACAAAGTACTTCTAGTTTCATACTTGTTCTAGGTAAAGCAAACGTCAAGCGTGCGTAGAGTTGTATCGGTGGTCGATAGAACTTGAGAGAATATTTATTCTGCCTTTAGCTCCTCGTTGAGTTCGACACTCTTACTTATCAGAAGAGGCTACAATTGATCCCCTATACTTGTGGGTTATCACTAACGGATGAGTCAATTCAATCACATCGTTCTCTAATGATGTGATCCCGTTCATCAAATGACAACTCTTTGTCCATGGCTGGGAAACTTAACCATCTTGATAAACGAGCTAGTCAAGTAGAGGTATACCAGTGACACTCTGTTTGTCTATGTATTCACACATGTACTAAGCTTTCGGTTAGTACAATTCTAGTATGAATAATAAACATTTATCATGATATAAGGAAATATAAATAACAACTTTATTATTGCTTCTAGGGCATATTTCCTTCAATTCCTCAACAAGGATGCCTGCCGGGTATGAGGCCGCCGCATCCACCTGTCACCAATCCATGTTCAGTGCTTTACTGCTGCATCTACCTTGCCCGGTCTAGCTGTCGTCGACGCCATCATGATGTCTGACAACGCCACCATCCCGCGCTCGTCCATCATCACACGCCCACCGGCGAGACCCCGCTGCTCCATGCCACTGAGACCCGCCGTTGTCGACGTGCCAGATGCCACGCCGCTCCTCCAACGTGAAACACCACCTGCCGCCACTGGTCCCATCCCCTCCGCCTGCAGTTCCTCAAACCGAGCACACAAACGCCCCAGGTGGTGCCTCCAAGAAGGGCACGACACACGCCGTGCCGCCGCCGCCCAATCTAAGAAGATTTAGGGTTTTCACCCGGGCATGGGGTCGGGGTGGAGGGCATGGACCTCGACGGAGCCTACAAGTAGGAGAACGACGACCCTGGTCGTCGCCACCGTCGGGATGAACGAGTTATCCAGAGTTTTCTCCGGTCCGATGTCACCTCTACCAGCCCCCGCGAACGCACCGAGGCCGACGACCGCGATCGTAAGCCACCAAGTGCAGCGGGAGAGAGCCTGCATCACGGAGGAGATCCACCGGTGACTCACCGCCCATGCGGTCAAGACGCCGCCCATCCACCCCCCGCGAATGTCGCCAGCCGAGGACGCCGTCACCATGCCTAACGAGGACGCCGCCCCTGGTCCAGGTTTCTCCACGAAGGCCGGAGTGGCGAGATCCGCCACGAGCGACGAGATCTGGCACCGCGCGGTCGACGCCATCGCCCAAGCCCGCCGCCGCCGGGAGCCCGCATGCTGCCGAGAGTCCCACACCCATGGATTTGGGCACCCGTGCATCGCCGCGAGTTTGTTGCCTCCGGGATCCAGCACACCGTCGGAAGGGCCGCACCCCACGGATCAGGACGCCCGCGCCGCCGCGGATCCGAGAACGGGAGGAGAGACCCTCCGCCGCTGATGTCGCACGCACGGGCTTTGCCCGGTCCGACCATCGACGACGGCGGAGGAGAAGGGCGCTGGAGGGACTTGGCGGCGACGGCGGCGGAGCCTTCCCGAGTCGCCCGCGAGGGAGGCGACGCGAGAGGGTCGCGAGAAGTGTCACAAAAACCTTGTATATAGAAAAACAGAACTAAGGCACAGTCCTGTGGTTTCTCCCAAAATATGCGAGTTCATTGGGTGTCGGTTCTTAGGTTTCTTCTAGTTGCAGTTTGGCAACTCACAGTTGCTCGGTGGAATGTTGGCGCCGTTCGACAGCGCACTCCTGATGCCTTGTTGGTCGTGTGTAGTCTAGTTTTTCTTTTCATTCGACAAACTTGTACAAGAATTTCTTAATACGATGTACTCTTTCTGTAAACTAATACTCCCTTCATTTCACAATGTAGTGCTTTCTCTATCTTCGTGCTTCAACTTTGACCGTAAATTTAACTACCAAGACTGATTGCGGCGGAAACAAAAGTTATATCAGTGAATTCGTATTCGAAAGAAGTTTTTAGTTATGTAACTTTTTCTCCTGCCGCAGTCGGTCTCGTTCGTTAAATTTATGGTCAAAGTTCGACCTCGGAAAGCGCGGGCGCACTATATTTTGGAACGGAGGGAGTATAAGAGTGTTTAGATCATTAATGTAGTGATCTAGACGCTTTTATATTAGTTTACAACGGGAGTATAATTTAGTCAAATGGATTTATGTATAAAACGGGGTAAATGTCTGTTTTGAGTGTCTCTTGCCTTGGTGCATAACCTTGAGAATGAGAACTAGGGGAGGAGGCGAGGAGCAGTCAGTATCTTGGCCGAATCACAACACATGATAGGAGCACCGCTGCAGCCTTTTTCAGATGGAAGATAATAAAGCATGAGAGTTCAGAGCCATCTGTATTTCCAACAAAAAATAAAATAAAATTATGGGGCATCATGGTTCTGTTCATTGATGAGGGTGTTGAGGCTCAAGAGACTCCCTCAGCAGCGAAAATCGTGGTTCAAAGATTTCATTATGGAACTATAAGTGTAATCTTTTGTTTATGAACACATGGTTAAAACTGAAATAAACTACACTACGTACTAATTTGCCTGCCACACATCTCCAAACATGTGTGTTCTTCGATTCTTGGCTTCTTGTCATGCCGCTCCAAAGACGCACCCAGACAAGGGAACCCACACCTCCCTGGTTCTTTTCACAAAACCAGTCAGTGTTACGTACCTCGGAGACCAACCTCATCAGCAGGCATTGACATCGATTTGTTTCTGGCTTCTGCGATTCAGACTGTATCAATACAGAGCAAGTGCGATTCACAATTTGCAGGGTGAATGAGCAGACAAGAAATGTCTGATAAATTATACAGTACTACTTACAACAGGGTGAAACAATCTCAAAGAATTTCGCTGTCGCCATGGTAATACACAAAAAAGATGTACATGTCTCGGGGCAGCGCAGGGATCACCTCAGCTGCACAGGGGGCACGGCACCAGCCCGTTCTCGTTGCATCCGGGGCACGGCACGCGGTTGGCGGCGACGGCGGCGGCCGAGCCGTCGTCATAGAGCCAATGACGGCCGCTGCACCCGCCGCACACCAAGAACCAGTCGCCGCCGCACACCGCGCAGGCCGCGTCGCCCGCGCCCCTCCGCGCGGCGCGCCGGAGCATCGGACGGAGCCGCGACCGCTCGTGCAGCGCCACCACCTCGTCCGCGCCGCCCACGTACCTCCCGTCCACGAACAGCCGCGGCGGCAGGGGCATGCTGGCGCCGGCGCGGCCGGGGCCCGGCGGAGGCGGCAGCAGCGCGCGGAGCTCGTCCCGGTAGGACGCGTGCATGGAGACGTCGCGCTCCAGGAAGGCGACGCGGAGCCCGTCGAGCAGGCGGCGCACGGTGGCGCAGTCCTCGAACGTCTTGCGCACTCCGCGCAGCGACGTGGTGTAGAGCACCACGGCGCGCGCCCCGCCGGGCGGGCACCGGCTCTCGAGCCCAGCCAGCGGGTCCTCGTCGCGGCCGCCGGCGTCCAGCGCGGCGGCGATGTCGTCGTCAGCGTCGTCGTCGATGGGCTGGCGCTGGGTCTTCTCGAGCGCCTGCGTGTACGCGTCGACGACACCGCGGAATGCGGCGAGGAGGTCCGGATCAAAGAGGCTGGCCGACTCGAGCTCGGGGCGGCGGTAGGGCCCGCCGGGCTCCACAGGAGACATCGCCGCCGGACTCCCCAATTCGCGGTCGCAGGTGACCTTCATCTTCTTGGCCTTCCGCGGGTTGGCCTCCGGCGAGAGGTTCTCCTTGTCGTCGTCGTTGCCGCCCCGGCAGTCGCCATCGGCCCGCTCGGGCCCGGCCTCCGACGGCGCGGGTGCGGCGGCGTCGGGCGGCGGGAGGAGGGCGTTGGAGTGCGCGGCGGCGGCGTTGGGGAAGGACTGCAGGGTCCGGAGGATCCGCGATCTGAGGCCTCTCATCCTCCTCCCCGATCAATCTCCTCTCCCTCGGCGGCAGTCTTGATTCAGTGTGGCTGGCTGTGGGGCACTGATTGCTGCTGCTGCTGCTGCTTAGGATGCTTCCGGTCTATACTGGCAATTAAAATTGTGGGGCGCAGACGCCAAGATGGCAAAGGGAGGGGGTCGGGCAACGGCTAGGAGAGAGCAGGGGAAAATGCGAGTTGCCGTTTTTAAAGCATCGGCTGACGGAGCAGAGCAGCCGATGGGAGTGGACGTGGGAGCAACGGCTACCGGGGCAACAAGACCAACGGAAATTGAAAAGAATGGGCGAGCAACACAAAACTTCACGTTGCGATGAGGAGCGCAAAAGGTATTTGGCCCAAATTCACGAGAGATGCTAGAGCTACGGACAGGTTCATACGATACTGACGTTACGGACGACCGTGTCAAACTGCGGTTGGGTATTTATGGGAAGAGGGGGGTCACCCCTGAAAATTAGGTGGTGTTTGATTCTCTAGTCTTAGGACTTTTTCTAGTCCGTAGGACTTTTTGAAAAAGACTTTCAAAAAGATACTTCCAAAGACTTTTAGTAAAAAGTCTTAAAAAAGTCCCCCCCTGTTTGGTTTGCTAGGGACTTTTTTTAATTCCAACACCAAATAGTCACTAGAACCAAACACCCCCTTAGTGGAAGACAGGTCCGTAAAAACCAATCCGTATGGATTTTTCGTCAATGTAGGATTTTCGCAAATTCACAGCAATAATTTGCCCACCTTTGTTGAGCAAATTTCTGCGCCCGTGCCTACGAAGTAAAAAAATGGGGCCACCAGTACAACAATTGTCCGAAAAAAAGTTCCCACCCATCCACACCAGACACGCTTCTAGCCGACGGTGACTGTTGCCGCCTTCCTTGCCTAAATCGTCGTCTCATTGTGTTGCCCCCCCTCC
>NC_041388.1:577831717-577848073 GCF_002162155.2 Triticum dicoccoides | reverse complement strand
CTGTATTTTGTGATGACGATGACGACCACGCACCCACTTCCCCTCCCCAAACCAATCATCCAATGTCACTCCTAGGCCGGCGGCGACACGACGGGCAAATAAGTCATCTCCGGCTATGCCCTACTCCTACTAACATAAATAAAAGTTTCGACACATAGCAATCTTGAAATAGAAATAAGCACTCGGGCTAAAGAAGGTCTCGTACATCTCGTTCTCTCTTTAACTTGCGGAACAACTGGGAAAAACAATAGGCGTTCAAGGATAGGACATATGAGTTACTATAAATATATCATGGTATTGATTGTCAAACAAAAAAAGAAGGACAAGACATATGAGTTACTCCCACTGTACATAAATATAAGACATTTTATGTCATCAAGTCTCTAAAGCGTTGTATATTTATGTACAGAGAAAGTAGAGAGTACGTTAACACAAATAGGGTATAATAATTTCATCAAGTATTTCAACGATCAATTATCTCTACCATGTACAATTCGCTACTATAAATATATGGTATTGATTGTCAAAATAAAAAGGACAAGACATACAAGTAACTCCCACTGTACATAAATATAAAACATTTTATGTCAAGTCTCTAAAGCGTCGGATATTTATGTACAGAGGAAGTAGGGAGTATGTTAGCACAATCGGGTATAATAATTTCATCAAGTATTTCGACAATCAATTACTATTTAGCGAGAGCAATGCATGTTTGGGATATGAAACCAGAAATCCAGAAACCATGTATGACAGACCACGAAACAATAATGTACTACGAGAGCATCTACAACCACATATGACAAATATGACCCTCAAATGTACGTCGGCGTGTCCGCGGGCAATGACCAGACACTCCTCAAATAGCACAACTGCATCCGAACATCTTATACTAGATTTTTAAATCCACCATGCAAACAAAATAACTTACGTACTACATAGATGATCTAGCCACTCCTCGTCAAAGATATCGACTATCTTCGTTCCAGCTCTGGGTACATGGACGGCAGCTGCAGCTTGGGCTCCTCTGCTCCGGCCTCTTCCTCCTTTTATCTTCGTGTCGAGTTCGGCAAAGAGCGTGTTGATCATTCTGCTTCTGCCGGAGGAACTCCTAATTGGCTTCCATATAGGCCACATTCTGAATGGACTTCAAGATGGCTTGCATCTCTGCCATCTCCGCGGCTTGAACGACTGCGAACTCCGCCTCTGTCTCCACCTCCACCACGTTAACCCTCGGAGCAGACTGCTCCGGCTCATCCTCCTCTGAAACCGCCACCTTCATCGGCTTCGGCAGCTGCTCTCCCTCCTCCAGTTGCTGCTCCTCTTTCTCCTCCGGCTCCGGCGAGTTCGGAGGCAGCCTGACAGCTATGCGGGCGGCACGCGTTGACTGAATCTCATTCGTGATTTTCCCCCGATGCTCAAGCGTGAGCACAGCGTACGAGGTGATCTTCTATCGGACCATGGCGATGCTCGAGAGCATGAGAGAGCGGGGGAGAGGAGACAGACATGCTCGGATGACGGCACGGAGAGGGAGAAGATGGATGGGTTAGAGGTTTGGGGGACACTGGCCGACTTAAATAGCCGAATTTGGCCTCGGGCAACGAGTCAAACGACGCCACATGGCGTTCATACTGCTGCAATGGATTACGTGTCATTCCATGTGAGACCCCATCATCGAACGCGCCGGGATGCAGTATACACCCCCTATGTGGGCTGAATATGAGTGCCAGTCAGGCCGAGTCGGATTTTCATGACCGGTGTAGATGCTCTGAGAACAAACTTAGAATTGTTTTTTCCTTAGCTGCAGAAAAATCAAAATCAAAACTTCTATTTTTTAGCGAGTGCAATTTTTAGTAAAAAAATCATGTATCCTCTCACTAGGATCAAAATGAATCTTGTCAATAGAACTATGGAAGCCCCCCGTCAATCAATAGAACCATGGAACCCCCGAATGGTTGGGGTTGCAGCCGTACTGCAGGAGTAAGAACACACGATGTAGTGCGAATATCTGAGAACAAACTTATAATTGATCCTAGCCAGGACCGACTTCTTAAAACATCTGCAGAAGAGATTAACTGAACCCTACCCCAGCAAGCAACCCAAAACATGTTCATCCATGGCTTATTTATGAATAACAACACAAGGCAAAGGCATAAAGGTCGTCAGGTTACAACAACAGCAGCATAAGTATTGTCTATGTCCTCCTGAGATTAATGTGCACTCTAACAAGTTACAAATGATAATAATGACCGAGGCGGCACAAGCCAGCCTGCTGCCCTGCAGCACCTCATAAGACAACAAGCTGTGAAGTATGCGGAAAGGGCCTACAATTACAGGCGCTGTCAGGTTAAACACGCTTACAGTTCTCAAAGCAAACAGAGACCAGGTTTGTTCCCCGTTTCGCCTCGCCTCGCCTGTCTTCCAGGAAACCTACCTTCAGGTACACCTCACGGTAGAAACACCTGGATGAATCTGTCCATTGTTGTCGACGTTCGCGGCGGATTGTTCTTCGGGGACGGCGTTGTCTGCTGGATTCTCCGTGGCTTTTGCTGCCTCTGCCGCTGGAGCATCTGCCTTCACCTCAGCTGGAGGAGGGGTCGCCGGATTGATGGTGCTATCTGCCTCTACTTTCTTTTCCTCTGAAGATGCTGGAGGTGGCACTGTGGATTCGACTGCCAGGCCGTTTTCAGTTTTCTCACCCTCCACGGGAGCTACTTCATATTCAGCTGCCTTTTCATCTTCCATGTGCTCTTCTAATACAGGGGCAGACATCTCAAACTCCACGGGGACTTCTTCAGATTCAGCTGGCTTCTCGTTTTCCTTGTTCTCGGATACAAGGTCAGACATCTCAAACTCCACGGGGACTTCTTCAGATTCAGCTGGCTTCTCGTTTTCCTTGTTCTCGGATACAAGGTCAGACATCTCAAACTCCACCGGGACTTCTTCAAATTCAGCTGGCTTCTCGTTTTCCTTGTTCTCCGTTACAGGGTCAGGCATCTCAGCCTCCACGGGAGCTACCTCAGATTCAGCTGCCTCGCCTTCCACTTCTTCAGTCTTCTCTGGGGCATCAACGACAGGGGCATCTTTCTTCTCTTCTTGAGCAACAGTGTCAGCCTCTTTCTTCTCTTCTTGAGCAACAGTGTCGGCCTCTTTCTTCTCTTCCGGAGCAACAGTGTCGGCCTCTTTCTTCTCTTCCGGAGCAACAGTGTCGGCCTCTTTCTTCTCCTCCTCCGGAGCAACAGTGTCAGCTTCTTTCTTCTCTCCAACCAAACTGCCAGCCTCTTCCTCTTTCTTCTCTTCCTGAGCATTGTCAGCTTCTTTCATCTCCAGGTCCAGGTCAGTGACTTTGGCTTCTTCAGCATCTTTCATCTCCACTTCAGTGCCTTTGGCTTCTTCAGCATCAGCATGATCTCCACTTTCAGCTTCTGCGTCCTCTGCATCCTCCTGTTTCCCCTTTTTGCCTTTCTTAGAGCTTGAGGGCCTTCCCCGTTTGGCAGGTTTCTCATCTTCCGGGCTCTGGGTAGCCTTAGACTTTCCACTTCGGCGTGAGGGTTTCTCATCTTCTGGGCTCTCAGTAGCCTTAGGCTTTGCACTTAGACGTGAGGATCGTCTGGGAGTATTGCCTGCTTATGGATCTTTCAGTATAGGCAAGACTTTGATTGGATAACAATAGTCCTACCTAAATCATAACTAAAGTAATCAAGGAATGACGAGATAAGGCATGTACCAGTTGCCCAGACGAACTCTGAAAGAGCAGGGCCTCCAGGGTGTGCTTTTAGGTATGTGGTTAAAGCTCTCTTGGTCTTGACCTCCTCGCCAGTTGGTGCAACAAAAACAACCTCAAACTTCCCACCCCGAGTGGGATTAAGCTGCAATTGCACAGGAAGCAAACATATTATTTCAGCACCATTATGGAAAAACACTACACAAACCTAAAGAGAATAAATTCCAATCCCACATGGCATCTGTCAATTTGTTCATACATGTACTGGTAATGCATGTTCAAGTGTAAGGAATATTCCAACTAAACCACCAGCAGAAGATAAGTAAACTGAAGTACTGCCAACAACCATTCTAAAGAATAAAACATTTGCCCTGAACAAAAAACAGATATGAACTATCATCACCAAAAAGGGAACACTGAACCAGACAAACCGTGAACTTTGTATGAAAGCAACTGGAGCAGAGGAGCACCAGATGAAAACCAACCAAGAGACTCGACACATATGAATAATCATGCACTTCGGTGAGTGCATCTCCCTAGCACATCAGTTGCACATTGTACCAAATGGCAACCAAAACAAACATGATTATTCAGAGATATATTGTTCATGAGGGAATGGATTTGAGATTATACATACACATGTCGGCAATCAGTAATGAAGTTAGTTACACCATATGTCAACCCTAACTAGTTCTGCCTAGAATTGGAATATCCCCAAGGACTAGCCTGTGAAATAAGATTCAATACACATGATTTTTTTAGCAGCAATGTTTCCTTAAACATGTTATGATTATTTCTGCGCAATCCTCGAAGAATTTGCGGGACTTCCAAAAAATACCAAGCCAGTGGCTTTAAAAGAGCACACCCAAAAAGTACATCCCAGCCTGCAGGATCAATCTCCATGCAGCCCAATAAGTGCACAAGCTACTATTCAATTGAAACTGCAACTCCATAGATCATTTCACTTTCCAAGATGATCACCAGGAAAAAATAATGTTCATACACACAAGAAGAGAACTATACTAAAAACATGGTCTAGTAGCCAACTACCATGTAAATGCTTCACTACGACAGTAATACAATATGTGCTATAACATGGATTTCCATTAATACTAAGATAGTCCAACCAGGTCTTCAGTGTCTGGGTCCCAGAGAGGTATCATCCCTCAAACATTCTCCAGTATTTGTTTAACTGGCTGCCACCATAATTTGAGAATCAACAAAGTAAATAAATGCAATTAAACAAGCCACGAAAACATGCTTATTCATAACCAACACATGCTACAAAATGACATCAACAGCCATGCTGATCTGCTTTGAATATGCGTGGAGACAAAACAACAAGATAACAACAATAGATTATGCCAACACAGTAGTAGCACTCTTTCATGCTGACTGTTGTTGTGTGTGCTTTACCATTCTATCGCACTATTATTAAAGAAACAGTTCCGCCATGAATTTTACCAAGCCTACAAATTGCACATGATAAGTTCGTCCAAGACTGAAGTCTTTGACATGGCTACGAGACTGCACGAGACTGGCTACACAATACTATTGAATATAATAATTTAGCCATGGACATAATACTGAAGTCTTTGACAAGCTCTATATAATATTCAATTAAATATTTAGCAAAGACATGGCAGTAAGTATATCAATAGGATAGGTTGAGAAGCTAGATCTCAAGAGAATGTAACAGCAGTAAGTGTAACAAACATAAATTCAAGAATACTGCAACCATGGCAAAATATATAGTACGATGCAATCATCATTTTAATCACACTGCACTTACCAAATAGGGAAAACCAGCTAGCTGACTCACAAAGATAGAAACTTAGCTGGATAACACAGAACTAGATTTGACTTGGAAATAACATCACAGATGGGTAGGTTTTATGGAGACTGTTAGTCACAAACAGAGGACCCTGCCCCACTTTCGTAACACGGTCTCCCTGATATCCAATAAACTTTCTCATCTACCATCTACGTCCAAGGCTCCAACCACATCCTCATAGAATTGTCAGTATGCCGTGCCCTTTCTCACAGGCCACTAGACCACTGCAGCCTGGATTAGAATGAAAAACTGGCCAGCCAACCTTGGATGCCACAAAGTAACTTTTAGAATTTAATTTTCCATCCTCAGATGATTTAATGATCCAAGACAGACGTAACAACACGTTATTAGGAATGAGGACAAAACCTAATTAATTGAGGAAAGTAATATTCACCATCTAATAGTATCTTTCAGTTGGAAAACTGTTCACACTAATTAATTGACGAAAGTAAATACTCATCATATAATAGAATCTTTCAGTTGGAAAACGGTTCACTCTAAAATGATTTCATCATCGGGACGCTTTAATAAATAGCATCATACTATACCTATACAACACAATCCCTGACCCCAACCTTACTACACACAAACATTAATTTGGTGAAGCAGACCTAGCTATACATGGTATAAATTAAACTCATGAGACCTGCACTACGAACAAATCAACAAGCAGAACCACAACGCGACAAAAACTGCCTGGTTAGCACTTGGACATGTATACAAGTATCCGAATCCAACGTGGATTAAGGGCATCTTATGTGGCATAAGATGTGGACAACCCTGTCCAAGTAAAACCGTACAGGAGGTAGAATTTTTTTTGACTATCAAATCCCAGAAATGGCAGGTTAAAAATAGGTGTTATTTGCTAGTGACTGCCTGGCTGCTTCCAGGAGACTTGAGCAAGACTCATTCACTCGCATGTGTCTGGGAAGATATTTCATACGTTAGACCAGAAACATGGTGAATCACTGTTAGCTCGTTCAAACAAAGGTACTGTGAATCAAAAGCTCAAACATCACAATTCATACAGCTTCAGTAATGCTGAACGTTCGCTCTTCACCCTGTACCACAAGAATGCAATATAACCTAAACATGTAGCTATAGTAAAACTCGGAACCCTAAACCTCTGCCAATAGGGCTTTTGAACCCTAAAACTTACTGCACATAGACTCGGTAACACAAACCCTGCCAGGGTCACATCAAAACCATACATCCATTGCTAGCTAAAGAGGCCGTGAACTGCAAACCCTAGCTAAACGAATCGCAACAGTACTAGAAACCACAGGCCAAGGAACTACAAGCCCTAACCTGGAAACGCCGCGAGCTAAATAGATCGTGAACCACAAACCCTAGCTAAACGAATCGGCCAAGGAACTACTACGAACCCTAACTGAGCTTAAGATACAACAACCCGAGCTGGAAATCCGCGGAACAAAAAGTCAACAGACGCACCCACACGAGCAGCGGGGGATCCCAGCTAGATTTAGCTCCGAAACCCTAGAACGCGACCCGGAACGCTCGGGGCCAAATCCCCCCACGCATCGAAGCCGGGAGCCCTCGAATCCGAGCTCGGGCGCATCTAAGAACCCGGCGCCGGATTCGGGAGCTGGAGCGGGCGGGGAAAGCGCGCTACCTTCTTGGTCCAGCCGGAGGGGGCCTGGAGCTCCTCGCCCTGCTCCGCGTCGCCCGCCTTCTTGAGCGGCGTCTGCTCGCCCGCCGCCGCCGCCGCGTGCTCGCCTTCGCTGGCCATGCTCGGAGCTGTTTCGAGTTTTCGCTTCCCGCTCTCGCCGCCGCCGCAAGTGTGGATCCGCGAGGGGAGGGGGAGGGGAGGGGGAGGAGAGGGCTCTGGATTTGAGTTCCTCCTTGCGCGATTTGGGATTATGGGGAGCGGGGGGCACGGTAAAGATAACGGTTCTCCTCTGGTGGCCGCGTGCCCGTCGCGCCCGTGGCCTCCTGCGCGCTGCGCCACGCGGACGGCGTGACCGGCCCGGATGCTGGCCTGCGCCCGGTCCATGCACCTACCGATAGACTGTTTTTTTTCTTTGAGGGGTACGCTCGGGGGGTCCATGGACCGGGCGCACGCAGCGTGAGCGGCCGACCTGGGGGGCAGACGGCGCGGAGGGCCGTGCCGGCTTCTGGACGGTTCTAGCCCGCTGTTAGGCGGTGCGCGCTCACCTGCACCTGGGAGGTTGAACGATCACGTCAATGACGTGTGGGGATGCCATCCTGGGGCCGGACGTGTCAGTGGGATCTGCTGGCTATGTCACGCCGGGTCAGGCTTTTGTCGCTCGGCGCGTGGTGAAGGCCCTCCCCGTCATCGTTGGAGACGTGGCGGGATCTGGATGGTAGGGTTTTGAACCGGGGGCAGTAGTAGGTGTGACTGGTGAGAGCTCCTATCCGGGAGCGGGGCTGGCAGTGGCACGTGCTCCGCTACGTGTCGAGCGGGACTAGCGAGGGCGGACGAGACTTGGCTGCTCCCTCCGCGTGCACCTCCCGCATACGTGGCGTGATTTGATTGGAATAAAATAAGGCCCGACCCCATCCCTTAAAATCAGGGAGGGAGATGATTAAATTAGAAAGGAAAAGAAAAAAAAGACAGCCGTAGGATGAAGTAGGAGCACGGATGGGAGCACGGGGGAGGAAGCAGGCCGGATTCAGCGAGGGCTACGTGGATACAGAGGCGAGGCGAGACTTGCCTTTTTCTTTTCCAAGCAACGACTGCGCGTAATACTGGCAAAACGGGTTTGTTAGAGATCCTAGTAGCCGCTAAAATGGATAATCCACAGAGCTGGTTATATATTCGACAGGGAAGCCACCGTTGCCGTTTTTGCTGCTACAAATCTGGAATGCACTGCTCCAAACGAGTCCACCTGAGTTCGGACTTCCCAGCCATCTCTAGCAGCTGCAGTCGCTCCTTCAAGTCAAAGATGTCGCACTTGCAGCCGTGGAAGTTGTGGCCCAAACAAAAACAATCACAGTCTAACAACTATACTCAGTTAGTCCCAAATGAATATACTTGAGCTTTGGTTGCTTCCATGAATTTGGCCTCCCGGTTACGGATAGGCTCCCTTGCCAAGCTCATGTCGAGCATAACCAAGTGGACTGTACAGTTGGACCTGGAAATTTCAAAACCTGCAAGCAGTATAAAAAAATTTATAGTAATTTATGAATATACGGTTATCCTAACTCGTCGTCAAATACTAGATCATTTATTCTACTGTAAAATAACGGTGGCATGTTTAATGGTTAAACAATACGCAGACTCCAATCTCGGGGGTTTATAATTTTGAATTTGTGTCATATCTAATGAACCATATAGGCTTTGCGCTACTTTGCTTACCGAAAGGATAAAATTGGTGTTGTGTTAATCCCGAATGCATCCCAAACCTACTTTGCTAACATGATGAGGTGAGCCTCGAAGGATTTGCCTTAGACATTCTATAGCCATAACTTAGATTTTTTGTATGGTATTGCTCTTTAGCCTTGTGGTATTTATATTCAGGTGTTGCCTATGTGTTACTCCAAGTAATAAAAGTTCACCTAAAAATATGTCGAGTTCATAGTTGTTTCTCACTTCAGCTCTCTCGCCCCACCTGCATTTAAAGGGAGTCAGTTATAGCCACGGAGTAACTCAACAATACAATTCACACATCATCACATATATATTCTAGTTGTGCTAAGGATTTTACTGGCAAGTTCTCTTGATTGTTTTCATCGCTTGTTGGCTACCTCTTATTTTTCATATGTACACTCTATGTGAATCATGAGATTTTCTATGTGCAAAACATGAAAAAACTACCTATGCTCTATGCAAACCATGCCATCAACCAAGATAGGGAATCTTTGATGTTAGGTTGGGTGCCTTCATGAACACTTCGGCGCTGTTGTGGTGCAAGAATTCTTCAAGTGGTGTCACTATCTTTATATGAGAAGCTAAATTATTTTAGAAACTATATATGGTTAATTGACCCCAAATCTTGAATGTAGCTTCACTAATTAATTAGAGAGCCTACTCATTGATCCATCTACTTGAAATGTTGCACATCATTTAGTTCCAAATCACCACAATTATCGTAAGATATCGGGTGTGATGCCCGAAAGCATACATTGTTCCACAATTTTTACATAAAGACCAAACGAACAACATAATGCGGAACGTCATTAACACCGTAGTTCTTTCACTAATCCAACATTCTGCCACAAATATCTTCCAAATTGTACCCCCTCCCCAAGAATTGAAATGAAATATGCAACCTGCTTAGCAACCACATACTCAAAACAAACATGATTGATTTACCTAATTTGATAAAAACAACAAAATACTCTTAGATTTACCTAATTTGATAAAAACAACAAAATACTCTTATCCAAAGGTAAGTCTGTGTTTGCAGTTGTAAGGTGAATGAAGCAATAGTCGTGTTCTGATGTTTTGAATCCCTAGTTGATCTCAAGCTTCAACTTCAAATGCCATGTGTACATCTTTTGCTAAGTAGGACAGTATTGTGGTGTTTGCGCTAGGGTAACTGTTGCGACCATGTAAGCGACATATACATTCTTTGATCCTTGTAATCCTTGCATTGTGTGATATATTTCACATATAGTCGTATACATACAAGTGACTCAGTTGCAGCTTTAAATAATGATGAACAGATATACTTATAACATTGAAAATTTGGTGCTAACTTATTTAAAATCACATCTAGACGTCTTCCACTTGTTTATAGTGTTTGGTTAGGGTACAACTTGCATGCCATGATTCAGATAATATATGTAACAAGCGTTTGTGGGTTACAATCGGTATACAACCATTAATAAGCAATTGCATGCCGTTCGCTTGTTTATTAAATGCAATTTTCCTATTCGTAAATGGCATTCATTTAAAGTGTTACTACACATTTAGAATGTCTCAACAGCCCAAGTTCAAGAAAAAGTGTGAATTGTATAAGCAAGACTTCTTGAAGCAAGGTTGATTGCCTAGAGAAAATGGTACAAGTAGGTTTCATGCGATCAAACAAGAGTGAACACACCAAATCCTATATTACCAGAGTGACAAAACAAAATTGTATTCATATAAAAGCGAAACAGAGGCAAAATGACCATCATAGTGTGTAGTCACATTTATATCAAGACGTTGAAGTGATTCAAGATATCCACCAAAGAGAGGAGGAGGATGCAAACGAGTTGAAAATGGTAATTATATTCGAGTAGTTGTTAAACCATCCATGACTATCTGATTCATGAGGTTTTTGGAACTTTGTGCATTCCTATTGACGGTCTAGCTACCCCCTCCTCCACCCCCACCCACACACACACAAACTAGATTGGACCAACAAACCGATAATACTCTTTTTTCATGAATAACAACAGAAAATACTTGTCTAGCTCGGCATACTCAGCCAATTCATCGGCCCTGACTCATGGTTCATGAAGACTAAGGGCTACATTTGTATATTAGTTTTGAAGCATTCAACTCCCTGCGAATTTTCCTTTGGCTTGTTGGAGTGGAGGCTAGACTTTTTATTTCTTTGTATCACTTTGTGTACAATTCCAATGAATACCGGAAGGCTCAATTAAGAACACAATAGGTGGTGCATGCACACATACACACCAAAGAAAGTGAGCAGTGACACATGGAGGAAAGCATGCATATAGTCTTAGAGGCAGTATGTGTCACTGAGATGTGCTAGTTAGGGCATCTTCAAAGGCAACCCGTAAAAAACCTCCTGCATCTGTCCATGGGCAGGGGGAGGAGATCAGTCCGCGGACATGGATGTGGGAGGCAGCCATCCAACGCTAGCCGCATACGTTTGAAACTATTTTTCAACGAACTGGATGAAATTCATGCAAACACGGACGAATTTTGTACAAACATGACATATTTCATAAACCACGGCGAATTTAACTACATTTCGAACAAAAAAAGACCCGTCCCTAGCGTCCAAGCACGTGTCGTCCTCCTTCCGCCGTCTTCATGAGCACCGACAATAAGACCGATGAAGTGAAGGTGCGGTCTCCGGCGAGGAAGAGTAGAACACGGGAGACGGTCGATCCACATAGGACACAAGGCACCGCCGCCTCCTGTGGCCTACTCATCCTTGAAGGAGTCCGCGACCTGTCCGTCGTCGGTGGACATGAGGTCTATGATGGAAATGGTGGCGTCCCTGGGGTCGGTTGTGTCAGTGGGGTCTGCTGGCTATGTCACATCGGCTTAGGCTTGTGCTGCGCGGTGTGCAGTGAAGGCCCTGATCGTCACCGTTGGGCACGTGGCGGGACCTGGGTGGTAGGGTTTTGAACCAGAGGTAGTAGGTGTTGTTGAAGGCAATGCAACTCTCGATATATTGATCGGGTGCACAGTGCACGTATATATAGGTACAAGGGCATCCCTCGGCCTCATCTATACAAGGAAACTAGAGGCGGGGCCGGTAGGAGATTATCCTAACAGATACATGCACATATATGTCCAACACCCCCCCCCCCCGCAGTCGATACGTCACCAGTGACGCATAGACTGGACCGGAACTCCTCAAATGTAGGCGTCGGTAACCCCTTTGTCATGACATCGGCAACCTGCTGAGCGGTGGGAACATGAAGAACGCGGACGTTGTAGGATCGAGAAGAGGTGTCTAGAGGGGGTGAATAGACTCTTAGCAAGAAAAGTTGTAGTTTTTAATTTCTTTAAGTTGAAGTGGAGTTTTGGCACAAGTTTGAACATTCACGATACATCTCAAGCAAGCATGACAAGAGTATATGAGCAGCGGAAAGTAAGTCATGCAAGTTGCAAGAATGTAAAGGGATGGGATTGGAGTGTGCAAACGCAATTGGAGACACAGAGATTTTTGGCGTGGTTCCGATAGGTGGTGCTATCGTACATCCACGTTGATGAAGACTTCAACCCATGAAGGGTAACGGTTGCGCGAGTCCACGGAGGGCTCCACCCACGAAGAATCCACGAAGAAGCAACCTTGTCTATCCCACCATGGCCATCGCCCACGAAGGACTTGCCTCACTCGAGTAGATCTTCACGAAGTAAGCGATCTCCTTGCCTTTACAAACTCCTTGGTTCAACTCCATAATCTTGACGGAGACTCTCAAGTGACACCTAACCAATCTAGGAGACACCACTCTCCAAGAGGTAACAAATGGTGTGTTGATGATGAACTCCTTGCTTTTGTGCTTCAAATGATAGTCTCCCCAACACTCAACTCTCTCTCATAGGATTGGATTTGGTGGAAAGAAGATTTGAGTGGAAAGCAACTTGGGGAGGGCTAGAGATCAAGATTTATATGGTTGGAATGGAATATCTTGACCTCAACACAAGTATAGGTGGTTCTCTCTCAGAAAATGTATGTTGAAAGTGTAGGCATGTTCTGATGGCTCTCTCCACGAATGAAGAGTGGGTGGAGGGGTATATATAGCCTGCACATAAAATCTAACCGTTACACACAATTTACAAAACTCGGTGGGACCGATTCAGAGAACTCGGTCATACCAATTTAGTTCATAATGTGACCGTTAGGAATTTCGGTGGGACCGATATGATCAACTCGGTAGGACCGATGTGCTAGGGTTAGGGTAAAGCCTCAACTCGGTTTGATCGATTACACAAACTCGATGGGATCGATTTCGGTAATAAGCGAAACAGAGAGTTGGCCAAGCAAACTCGGTGGGACCGATTGCATACCTCGGTGGGACCGAAATTATTGCAATAGGCAACAGAGAGTTGGCCAAGCAAACTCGGTGGGACCGATTGCATACCTCGTTGGGACCGAAATTATTGCAATAGGCAACAAAGAGTTTGCAAGCCCATCTCGGTGAGACCGAGATCCCATCGGTGAGACCGAATTGATTAGGGTTTCTGGCAGTGGCTATGTCAAGAGAACTCGGTGGCGCCGGATAGAAAGTTTCGGTGGGGTCGAGTTTGACTTTTGGTTTGGGACATATGTGGATATGAGAAAGTGGTTGAGGGCTTTGGAGCATATCACTAAGTACTTTGAGCAAGAAACTCATTAAGCAACACCTCATCCCCTCTTAATAGTATTGGCTTTCCTACGGACTCAATGTGATCTTGGATCACTAAAATAGAAAAATGTAGAGTCCTGAGTTTTGAGCTTGAGCCAATCCTTTGTCCTCAGCATCTTGAAGGGGTTCCATATCCTCTAGTCCATGCCACTCCATTGTTGAACTTATCTGAAACATACTAGGTAGAAGCATTAGTCCAACAAGAGATATGTTGACATTAATTACCAAAATCACCTAAGGAGCACTTGTGCTTTTAGACGCGCCCAAGAGCCACCTGCTCTCGCACGAAGTGAATGTCGAGCTCAATGTGCTTCGTGCGACGATGATGAACGGGGTTGGCAGAGAGGTAGACTGCAGAGACATTGTCACAGTAGACAATGGTGGCCTTCGGGACATCAAGAAGCAACTCTTGGAGAAGCTGTCGGAGGCACGAGCACTCGGCGACGGCATTGGCCACAACATGATACTCAGCCTCGGCACTGGAGCGGGATACCGTGGGTTGTCATTTAGACGACCACGATATGAGCGAGGGCCCCAGGTAGACGCAATAGCCGGAAGTCGAGCGTCACGTGTCCGGGCAACCAGCCCAATCGGCGTCACTGTAGGCGACCAGGTCAGTCGAGGGCGAGGTTGTCAACGTAAGACCCAGAGTCGTGGTGCCGCGGATGTACCGAAGAATCCGCTTCACCATGTTCCAGTGAGTGTCACGAGGGGCGTGCATGTGGAGGCACACCTGCTGGACGGCATACTGCAGGTCCGGCCGAGTGAGTATCAAGTACTGGAGGGCGCCGACGATGGAGCGGTAGAATGCTGCATCTGGCGCGGGTGAGCCGTCGAGCACAGAGACCTTGGCCTTCGTGTCGATAGGCGTGGGGACAGGCTTGCAGTTAAGCATGCCTGCCCGCTCGAGAAGGTCCTGTGCATACTGTTGTTGATGAAGAAAGAACCCATCGGCGCGTCGTACCACCTCGATGCCGAGGAAGTAGTGCAACGGGCCGAGGTCCTTAATGGCGAACTAGCGCTGAGGCGAGCAGTATGATGGCGAAGAAGCTCGGGTGAGGAAGCCGTCAAGATGATGTCGTCTACGTATAGGAGCAGGTAAGCGGTCGCCGGAGCCTAATGGTAGACAAATAGCGAGGCGTCGGAGCGAGTAGCTCGAAACCCGAGCTACTGCAGAAAGCCAGCGATCCGCTGGTACCAGGCGCGAGGGGCCTGCTTCAACCCGTACAAAGAGCGGGAGAGCAGGCACACATGGTCAGGCTGAGCCGCGTCGATGAAGCCGGTCGGCTCCTGACAGAAAACCTGCTCCGAGAGATGGCCATGCAGGAACGCATTCGACACATCCATCTGTAAGAGAGCGAACGAAAACAAGATTAGTGACTAACTCAGGTGAAACTAAGACATTAGACATGTGAATAGGCGTAGAGTTAGACGGAAAGGAACCATGACCAACATGAGTAATGGAAAGGGAAGACCCGTCCGCAACAGTGATACGACATGCGGTAAAAACTGGAAATACGGAGTTGAGGTTACCAGGGTTGGAAGTCATGTGGTTGGTAGCCCCGGAGTCCATATACCAGTCGCCGCCTCCGGTGTACATGTTGGGTGTAGGGGCAGAGTGAAGCGCCGCAAGAAGAGCGGGGCCCAAGGAGCCGGCGGGAGTGCGGCGGTCGCGACCGAAGAGGCGGCGGGATAACCACCCGGGGCGGCGTAGCCACCCGGGGCGGCGTACGGAGGTGCCGCGACGGGGTAGCCGCCCGGGGCGGCGAGCAGCGCCAGATGCGCGCCGGGGTGGGGGCCGAGGATCCCGACCGGGACGGGGGCCCGCGGCACGGGCATCGTGTACGCGTGGACCACCCCCGTCCAAGGGTTGGTCGCGGCGGCTGGCGCCCCCCCCCCCCCGCGCCGTGCAGCACCTGCTGCTTCTTGTCGCGGCGCCCCCCGCGGCGACGATCAGGGGCAGGGGGCGACGGCTGGTAGACGGGCGGCGGTGGGGCCTGGAAGTACGATGCCGCCGGCGACGGCGGAGGCCGCGATGGCTGTGGCGCCGTGGGAGGAGCGGCGCGGGAGGTGCCCGCCGCGAGAGCCGTGTGCGTGTCCCGGAACTTCACCATCTTCATCCTCCTCTCCTCCAACCGAAGATAGTTCACGACCCGAGGAAAGGTCGGGTCCGGGAGGAACGTGAGGTTGGAGGCCACGTTGCCGAACTCCTCGTTCAGACCGGCGGTGAGCGTGTTGAGGAGGAGATCGTCAGAGACCCGCTCCCTGAGGTCGCGAAGTTTGTCAGCAAGTTTCTTAAGGCGCATGCAATAATCGTCAATGGACGAGTCAAGCTATTGGCAGCCAAAAAATTCCTGCTGAAGGAACACGCGGCGCTGGAGGGTGTTGTCGAGGAGGAGCCCATTCAGCTTCGCCCACATCGTTCGCGCGTCATCAGTGTCGCAAACGATGGTGTGGAAGGTGTCCTTGGAGATGGTTTGGTACAACCAGCGAGTGATGGTGGCGTCGATGGTCAGCCAGTCGTCGTCCGCGAACATGAGGCCAGAGTCGACGGAGCCATCGACGTGATCGATGAGGTGGTACTCACGAAAGACGAGAGAGAAGTAGGTCTTTCAGGCGTAGTAGGTTGAGGTGGCGTAGTCGAGAACGACGGGCACGCGGGCGAAGATGTCGAGATCGCGGACGACCTCCACCAGGGGAGGGGCCGGACCTTCGAAGGGATTGGAGGGGTGGGAGGCGGCGGAGTGGGGAGAAGCCATGGATGCGGCGGCGACCGAGGGGG
>NC_041388.1:577813425-577831407 GCF_002162155.2 Triticum dicoccoides | reverse complement strand
GGGGAGAGGGATGGGGTTGGGGAGGCGCACGCGGCGGCGGGTGAAGGTGCGGCAGCGGCGCGGGTAGATGTGCGGCAGCGACGCGGGTAGATGTGCAGCGGCGGTAGCGGCTAGGAGCGGAAGTTAGGGTTGGATCGGAAGGAAAACTGATACCATGTTAAAGGCAACACAACTCTCGATTTATTGATTAGGTGCACGGTGCATGTATATATAGATACAAGGGCAACCCTCGGCCTCATCTATACAAAAAAACTAAAGGCGGAGTCGGTAGAAGATTATTCTAACAGATACATGCACATATATATTCAACATTTTTTTAAAAAAGAAGGATGACCTCCGGCCTCTGCATCTGGACGATGCACATATATGTTCAACATATGTGACTGAAGAGAGTTCCTATCCGGGAATGGGTCTGGCACTGGCACATGCTCTACAACGTGTCGGACTAGCGAGGGATACGTGGATACATATTCCAAACTTGCCTTTTTCTTTTCTAGGCAACAAGCAACGACAACTTCATTTACCCGCACCCCTAAAAAAAAGCTTTGTTTACCTGCGTGATATTGGCAAAACGATGGTTTACTTCTGTGTACATTGATGAAGAAGAGATCCTCGTAGCCAGTAAAATAGATAATCCCTAGAGCTGGTTATATTCAACGAGGAAGCCACGGAGGCCATTTTTACGACGCAAATGTGCTATGCGGTGCTCCAAGTGAATGCACCTCAGCTCCAACTTTCCAGTCATGTCTAGCAATTACATTTGCTGCTTCCAGTCCGAGCCGTGGCAGCTGTAGCCATGGAAGTTGTAGCCCAAACAAATACGATCCAAGTATGACAGCTACCACGAGCTAGTCTCCGGCCAACGGACTTGACCTTTGCTTGTTTTTATGAAATTTGGCTTGTGGATCTGGACCGTCTCCTTTGGCGAGCTCTTGTCAAGCATAACCAAGTGAATTGTATGGTTGGACTAGGGAAGTTTGCCCCCTGCAAACAGTATAGAAAAAATTGCTTTTATGATAATTGATGATTATACAACTATCATAAATAATCGTCGAGTACTAAATCTTATATTCTACTACAATGTTGGCATATTGGAGGTTAGATATCTCCATATTTAATAGTTAAACCATATGCAAACTTCAGTTTCGGAAGTTTAGAGTTATGAATTGCATCATATCTAATGAACCATATAGGTTTTGCACTACTCTTTGCTTACCGAACGGATATAATTGGTGGCCAGTAATTCCCTAATGCATCCCAAACCTACTTTGCAATACGACGAGGTGAACGTCGAGGGATTTGCCTCATGCATTCTATAGTCATAACTTAGATTTTGTATGGTATGACTCTTTAGCCTTGTGGTATTTATATTCGGGTGTTGCCTATGTGTTACTCCGAATAATAAAAGTTCACCCAAAAAATATGCCATGTTTATCACCCCACTTACATTTAAAGGGAATCAATTATAGTCATGGAGCTAACTCAGCAATACAATTCATATATGATCACATATATATTCTAGATATGCAAAGAATTTTAGGCCTAGTTTGGCAATACGGTTTTTTCAAAACCATAGTAACCGGAAATCTCAGTATTGCAATGTGTGGGCAACGGATACTATGTGAGGGAGTCCTGGATTAGGGGGTCTCCGGACAGCCGGACTATATTCTTTGGCCGGACTGTTGGACTATGAAGATACAAGATTGAAGACTTCGTCCCGTGTCCGAATAGGACTCTACTTGGCGCGGAAGGCAAGCTAGGCAGAACGGATATGTATATCTCCTCCTTTGTAACCGACCTTGTGTAACCCTAGCCCCCTCCGGTGTCTATATAAACCGGAAGGTTTTAGTCCGTAGGACAACATACAATCATACCATAGGCTAGCTTCTAGGGTTTAGTCTCTCCGATCTCGTGGTAGATCAACTCGTGTAATACTCATATCATCAAGAATAAATCAAGCAGGACGTAGGGTTTTACCTCCATCAAGAGGGCCTGAACCTGGGTAAAACATCGTGTCCCCTGCCTCCTGTTACCATTCGTCTTAGACGCACAGTTCGGGACCACCTACCCGAGATTCGCCGGTTTTGACACCGACATTGGTGCTTTCATTGAGAGTTCCTCTGTGCCGTCACCGTTAGGCTTGATGGCTCCTACTATCATCGATAGCGATGCAGTCCAGGGTGAGACTTTTCTCCCCGGACAGATCTTTGTGTTCGGCGGCTTCGTACTGCGGGCCAACTCGCTTGGCCATCTGGAGCAGATCAAAAGTTACGCCCCTGGCCACCAGGTCAGATTTGGAAGCTTAAATTACACGACCGATATCCGCGGTGACTTGATCTTCGACAGATTCGAGCCCCTGCCTTATGCGCCACGCGGTCACGATGAGTACGATTTAGCTCTACCATCGGACCGTATTCAGGAGATCGCACCGGCAGCCGCTCCGAGCCTCAATTCGGAGCCAGTTGCGCCATCCATGGACGGGTGGATAGACCCCGTCACGGAGGCCGTATCCTCAGCGGTGATCGAGCCGAATATCGACCTTACCCTTCACGAGAGCCGTGTTGCCAAACTGTCGGATCCTTCTCCGGCCACGGACTTCGAACCGCCTGCGCCCGTTCCTATCGAATCCGATTGGGCGCCGATCATGGAGTTTACCTCCGCGGATATTTTTTAGCACTCGCCCTTTGATGACATACTGAACTCTTTAAGGTCTCTCTCCTTGTTAGGAGGATCCTGGCCGAACTATGTCCGACAGGATTGGGATGCGGATGACGAAGAAATTTGCCGCCCACCCACCACCCACTTAGTAGCCACTGTCGACGACTTAACCGACATGCTCGACTTCGACTCCGAAGACATCGACGGTATGGACAACGATGCGGGAGACGAAGAGGAACCACTGCCCACAGGGCACTGGACAGCCACCTCATCATACGATATATGCATGGTGGACACACCCGAAGAAGGCAATGGCGACGAGACAATGGAGGATGACCCCTCCAAGAAGCAACCCAAGCGCCGGCGTCAGCGGCGCCGCTCTAAGTCCCACCAAGGCAAAAGTGGTGATACCGGCACAGGAGATAATAGCACTCCGGACAATGCCGAAGATGGCAACAATCCCCTCCAGCAAGATTTAGGGCAGGAGGATGGAGAAGCCAGCCCTCCAGAGAGAGCGGCAGATGGAGAGGCGGAGGATGACAATTACATGCCTCCCTCCGAAGACGAGGCAAGCCTCGACGATGACGAATTTGTCGTGCCATAGGATCCCGTCGAACAAGAGCGCTTCAAGCGCCGACTTATAGCCACGGCAAATAGCCTAAAGAAAAAGCAGCAACAGCTTCAAGCTGATCAAGATTTGCTAGCTGACAGATGGACTGAGGTCCTAGCGGTCGAGGAATATAAACTCGAACGCCCCTCCAAGAGTTACCCAAAGTGCAGGTTGCTACCCTGACTGGAGGAGGAAGCACCATCCCCAGCGTATGACGCGGCTGACCGGCCTCCTCGTGGCCGCGACAGAGAAACATTTCGGCCAAAAGCTTAGCCCGCACCCCGACACTATTCAAATAAAAAGGCATGGGGAAATACGCCAGACCTGCGAGACGTATTGGAGGACAAAGCAAAACATGCAAGATCGTTCTATGGATCATGAGGGCGCGCCACTATACGAGACGATAATCGTCACGCCGGACACAGTAAAAGTAAGTCCGGCCGGGCCGAACACAGCGGGCAAGACTCATTTTGAGCTGCGTCACGATATAGCCCAGTACAGAGGCGCCGCACACCCCTTATGCTTCACAGACGAAGTAATGGATTATCAAATCCTAGAGGATTTCTAACCCGTAAATATAGAATCATACGACGGCATAACAGATCCTGCGGTATGGATCGAGGATTTCCTCCTGCACATCCACATGGCCCGCGGTGATGACCTACACGCCATCAAATACCTCCCACTCAAACTCAAAGGACCATCTTGGCATTGGCTCGACAACTTGCCAGCAGAGCCCATTGGCTGTTGGGAAGATCTAGAAGCCCCATTCCTCGACAACTTTCAGGGCACTTATGTGCGACCACCAGATGCCGATGACTTGAGCCACATAATTCAGCAGCCAGAGGAATCGGCCAGGCAATTCTGGACACAGTTCCTAACAAAGAAAAATCAAATCATTGACCGTCCGGATGCAGAGGCCCTAGCAGCTTTCAAGCACAACATCCGCGACGAATGGCTTGCCCGGCACCTTGGCCAGGAAAAGCCGAAATCTATGGCAGCCCTCACGACACTCATGACCCGCTTCTGTGCGGGAGAGGATAGCTGGTTGGCTCGCAGCAATAACATATCAAAGAACCATGGTACTTCGGATATCAAGGATGGCAACGGCAGGTCACATCGCAACAAACATAAGCACCGCATTAACAGCGACAATACCGAGGATACGGCAGTCAATGCCGGATTCAAAGGCTCTAAACCCGGTCAGCGGAAAAAGCCATTCAAAATAAGCACTCCGGACCCGTCCAGTTTGGACCGTATACTCGATCGCTCGTGTCAAATACACGGCACCCCGACAAGCCAGCCAACCACACCAACAGGGATTGTTGGGTGTTCAAGCAGGCCGGCAAGTTAAATGCCGAAAAGAAAGATAAGGGGTCACATAGAGATCATAAGGAGGAGCCCTGGCAGCCGAACACCGGAGGACAGAAGAGGTTCCCCCCACAAGTGCGGATGGTGAACACGATATACGCAACCCACATCCCCAAGAGGGAGCGGAAGCGTGCACTCAGGGACGTATATGCGTTGGAACCAGTCGCCCCAAAGTTCAACCCATGGTCCTCCTGTCCGATCACCTTCGATCGCAGAGACCACCCCACTAGTATCCGTCATGGCGGATTCGCCGCACTGGTCCTAGACCCAATCATTGACGGATTTCACCCCACTCGAGTCCTAATGGATGGCGGCAGCAGCCTGAACCTGCTTTATCAGGACACAGTGCGCAAAATGGGTATAGATCCCTCAAGGATCAAACCCACTAAAACGACCTTTAAAGGCGTCATACCAGGTGTAGAGGCCCATTGCACAGGCTCAGTAACACCGGAAGTGGTCTTCGGATCTCCGGATAACTTCTGAAGCGAAGAGTTAATCTTCGACATAGTCCCGTTCCGCAGTGGCTACCATGCACTGCTCGTGCGAACCGCATTTGCGAGATTCAATGCGGTACCACATTACACATATCTCAAGCTCAAGATGCCAGGACCTCGGGGGGTCATCACAGTCAATGGAAACACAAAGCGCTCTCTCCGCACGGAGGAGCACACTGCAGCCCTCGCAGCAGAAGCGCAAAGCAGCCTCTTAAGGCAATCCACTAGTCCGGCGATTAAGGACCCGGACACCTTCAAGCGCGCCCGGAGTAATCGGCAACAGGACCGCCTTACTCGTTCCGAGCTCGCATAGCAATGCGGCCCCACCCCGGTCCCAGCCAAACGGCGAAATCCGTGCCACGCGTACATAATTACGCATTAAAAATACCATGGGCACAGGCGGGGAGGGGGGCACGACTGCGGCACGCTCCAAGTCGCGGCTTAAACTGCACTAGGGGATTCCCGCTTTGTTATTTTTCTCTTTTAGGACTTTAATCTCTGGAAACCCTGTCCGACAGCATGATTGCCGAACACATGATGCAGCAACCAAGGAGGCAGAAATCTACGTCACACCACGGAACTCCCAGGTGGATTACGATAACAAGTGAAATATTTGCTTTAATACTATTCCTCATCTTGCCCTTGGAAGGGACATGTCAAACAGTCCTACTTTTTGCTTATCGCACTACTTGTATCATTCTATTTTAACGCACCTTTTTGAATAAACAATGCATAGCATTAAGACTATTATTGCATTCTTCCTTTATATATATATATATATATATATATATATATATATATATATATATATATATGTTCATTCATGACATCTAGCACCCGTACACTCTGGTACGGCCAATACGCTAGGGGCTTAAGCATACCCCATAATACGGCGTGAGAAGTCCGAACACTTTCGACAGTGCGGCACCCCGAACTTATAGCATTATATGCATCAGCTCTGAATCATGTCTTGGGTCAATAATTGGGTTTGCCCGGCTCCCATGTTTTGGTACCTTATGTTCCGCTATATCGGCTAAGGTAGCACTGGGAGAACTACTGCGATTGTGCCACAGTTTGCTGGGCTAAGCACCTCAGTAGAGAAAGCTAAAACTGACTGTCATGATAAGACGAGAGACTGGTCGCTGTTCGAGAGATTTCAAGTCCCTAAAGACTTATGCCGCTTAGAGCGAGGAGTCGGCCCTGTCCGGATTAAGGCGTGTATAGCGCCCCGAATTCGGCCTTCTGAATACTAGGCTGCCGAAATTTAAAATTATAGAATTCTATGGCTAAGTGAGAGTGATAACGCATCATAGTACGATTGCCTTGTTCGTCGTGCTGAGTACCTCCCTCGAAGGACCCAAAAATGGGAACAAGAGTGCTCAGGTTTATCCCGAACACTCGAGCACTCGTGGCATGGGGGCAGAAGCCGACGACTAGCCATCTCTCAGATTTGATAAACAGCCGAACAGAAGGTAATATTTTAAATTCAGACAAGCGTTGCATAGCGCATATGAACAAGTTTTCATAATACAGGATTACACGAGCAAGTTTATTCAAATATTACATCTTTCGTACACTCGTCCGCTACGAGACGGGCACCCTTCAGGACACCCTCATAGTACATCTCGGGGTGGCGATGCTCCTTGCCCGCAGGCGGCCCTTCCTTCACCAGCTTCACGGCGTCCATCTTGGCTCATTGCACCTTGACATAGGCGAAAGCCCGGTGTGCACCTTCGATGCTGACGGACCGCTTAATGACTTCCAGCCATGGGTAGGCATCCACAAGCCGCCTCACCAGGCCGAAGTAGCTGTTGGGAAGGGCGTCGCCAGGCCACATCCGGACTATAAAGCCCTTCATGGCCTGCTCGGCCGCCTTGTGCAGCTCGACTAGTTGCTTCAGCTGGTCGCTCAGAGGCATCGGGTGTTCAGTCCCAGTATACTATGAACAGAACAGCTTCTCCGTTGAGCTTCCCTCCTCGGCCTTGTAAAGCTGTGCGGTATCCGACACTCTGCGGGGCAAATCTGCGAATGCTCCCGGAGAGCTCCGGATTCGGGTAAGTAACAAATAATTTACTTTCACATGATTGCTTTGCATATAGAATGCCTTACCTGCCGCTATCTTCTTCATCGCATCAATCTCCTGGAGGGCCTTTTGGGCCTCAGCCTTGGCATTCTTTGCACTCTCGAGGGCCGCGGCAAGCTCGGACTCTCGCGTCTTCAAGTCAAGCTCCAACGCCTCGTGCTTCGTCACGAGAGCGTGGAGCTCTTGCTGCACCTCGCCCACCCGTGCCTCCTGCCTTTCCTGCTCGGTGCGCTCCTTGGCCGCTTTGTTTTCGGCCTCGGATAGTGCTTGCTTCAGGGTCGCCACCTCGGTCGTGGCCCTTGGCAAATTTAAGATGATCCTATCATTTTGCAATCGCATTCTTTATATATATATATATATATATATATATATATATATATATATATATATATCCATAGACTAGGTATTACTTACCTTCGTTCTCCTCGAGCTGCCTCTTGGCAAGGCCGGGCTCTTTCTTGGACCCTTCGAGGTCCTGCTTCAGTACAACGACCTCCGCAGTTAGTGCGGCAGAGGCCAGGAGTGAAGCCTGCATACGCATATAGACATACTTATATTAGACTCCTGCGATATTGTTTGATCCTCTATTCGGCTTTTCTTTGTGAATACCGAACAGAGCATCATGGGCTACTGTCTATGCGGTAATATTTTTCCTATATTTTAATACTTACCTCAAAGCCTGTTAGAAGGCTGGCACAGGCTTCAGTCAGTCCGCTCTTGGCGGACTAAACCTTCTTGATCACCGTACTCATAATAGTGCGGTGCTCTTCGTCGATGGAAGCGCTGCGAAGCGCTCCCAACAGATTGTCCGGTGCCTCTGGATTGATAGAGGTCACCGGCACAGGCGTCTTGCCCCTTTTGGAAGGAGGCCGCCTGCCCGAGTCCGGAACCACTGGAGGTTCCGGCGCGGTGTTCGGCTGAGGGCCGAACTCGGAGCCCTCGGGAGCCTTGCTCCCTCTGCTCCCGGAGTCCGGAAGGCCGCCTTGAGGTGCCTCCGGGACTGTCTCCCCGCGACCCGGTGCCTCTTGATACAATACCTCGGTGTTGTCCGTAGGGCAAGGGGAGGTGGCGGTCAGAAGTGGGTCGCTATCCATATCCGATGAGTCCAGGGAGCCGTCCGATGAGGATACGTCGATACGGGCTCGGGGCGGTCTGCATAATCATAATTCGGTGTTAGGAGAAGCAGTGCGACAAAGGTATGCTATGAGTTACTCTGGTATCCGAATACTTACGACTTTGCCAGGGGCTTAGCCTTGAGCAGCCACTCGTCTTCGCCTTCGGCGGCGGTGGTGGAGTAGTTTGGAAGGAGAGTCCTTCCCTTCTTAGACCCTTCACCCCGCCCCCCCCGGTTGGGGCGGCCTTCCTTTTTAGAGGGGGAGCATCTTCATCTTCCTCCTCGTCTTCGGGGGAGGAGTGCATCGCGGAGTTATCAGACGATGAGTCCGATACCACCTGGCGCCGGGAACTCTTTCGGGTTCCCTTGGCCTTCTTGGTCTTCTTCGGCACCTTGTAAGGAGCCGGAGTCAGCATCTCCGTCGGGAGGGCGTCCGTAGTGTCTTCGGGCAGAGGGGCCAGACAGTTAATCTTCCCCGACGTTTCCACCCAGTCCTGTCAAAGGCATGGAGCTCATACCCCGCACATGGTTAAGCTAGGGGAAATAAATATCCTACCGGATGTATAGAACTCACCGAATGCGCTAGGTGCTTCGCGCTTAGCCCGCGGTCCTCGGTGAGAGAGGGAGGGACCTCAACACCCTTGAACAGCACCCTCTAGATGTCCTTGTGCGTCGTGTTGAAGAGCTCGCTCAGAGTCTGGTGCTGGGCCGGGTCGAACTCGCACAAGTTGAAATCCCGTTGTTGACACGGGAGGATCCGGCGGAAGAGCATGACCTGGACTATGTTGACAAGCTTGAGCTTCTTGCTTGCCATATTCCGGATACATTTCTGGAGTCCATCCAGCTCCACCGATGAACCCCAGGATAGGCCCTTCTCTTTCCAGGAGGTGAGCCACATGGGGATTCCGGATCGAAACTCGGGGCCACCACCCAGTTGGTGTCGCGCGGCTCAGTGATGTAGAACCACGCCGGTTGCCACCCCTTTATGGTCTCCACGAAGGAGCCTTCAAGCCATGTAACATTGGGCATCTTGCCCACCATGGCTCCGCCGCATTCCGCTTGTTGGCCTCCCACCACCTTCGGCTTGATATTGAAGATCTTTAACCACAGGCCGAAGTGGGGCCGGATGCGGAGGAAAGCCTTACACACGACGATGAACGCCGAAATGCTGAGGATGAAGTTCGGGGCCAGATCATGGAAGTCCAGCCCGTAGTAGAACATGAGACCGTGGACGAATGGATGGAGGGGAAACCCCAGTCCGCGGAGGAAGTGGTGGAGGAAAACTACCCTTTCGTGAGGTTCCGGGGTAGGAACGATCTGCCCCGCAGCGGGCAGCCGATGCGCGATATTCGCGGCAAAGTATCCGGCTCTGTGCAACTTTTTGATGTGTCCCTCCGTGACGGAGGAAGCCATCCACTTGCCTCCCGCTCCGGACATGTTTGGAGAAGGTTGAGGAGAAGGATGTGGACTTGGGCGTTGGAGCTCGAGTATGCGAGAATGGATGAGCAAGGAGGAAGAAGGCGTGGGTAGAAAAATGATAAACCTTATCCCTTTATAAGGGCGGTCGAAACTATGCGCCCCCCACTAGCCTGGTAAAACTCGCTTATCCTCCAAGCGCCGTAATTGATGGCGCGGTTGGGTTACCCACACCCGTATTGATGAGAATCCTGTAATAAGGGGGACACGATCTCTGCTTTGACAAGACGTGTCAAGAAGCTGCCTCGCATTATGTGTGGGGCTAGTTAAATAAAAATGGTTCGAATGATCACCGTGCCATGGCATGATGTCATGTTGCCAAAACGTGTCAGCAGATTAGATTTGTGGAAATATTATTCTCTCTACGGTGGTATGTGGAACTTATTTTGCAGGGTCGGACACTATCCTTTTATTCGAACTCTTCTGTGGTGTATCCGGAGGAGGAACCCGCCTTGCAATGCCGAAGACAACACTGCACGCCGGACTCATCATCATTGAATCCTGGTTCAGGGGCTACTGAGGGAGTTCTAGATTAGGGGGGTCTCCGGACAGCCGGACTGTTGGACTATGAAGATACAAGATTGAAGACTTCGTCCCGTGTCCGGATAGGACTCTACTTGGCGTGGAAGGCAAGCTAGGTAGTACGGATATGGATATCTCCTCCTTTGTAACCGACCTTGTGTAACCCTAGCCCCCTCCGGTGTCTATATAAACCGGAGGGTTTTAGTCCGTAGGACAACATACAATCATACCATAGGCTAGCTTCTAGGGTTTAGCCTCTCCGATCTCGTGGTAGATCAACTCTTGTAATACTCATATCATCAAGAATAAATCAAGCAGGACGTAGGGTTTTACCTCCATCAAGAGGGCCCAAACCTGGGTAAAACATCATGTCCCCTGCCTCGTGTTACCATCCGCCTTAGAGGCACAGTTCGGGACCCCCTACCCGAGATCCACCAATTTTGACACCGACACTATGGTTTTTAAAATCACGATTTTTCTCAGTTCTAGCAAAACTGCCAACGTGTTTGGCAAGTGCAGTTTTTCTTTTAATTTTTTGGTTTTGACTACTCATTAAATGGATAATCGTGAAGATAGCTAGCTCAACCGAACTGAGCTACACTCAAGTAGTCAGGGCATTTCTAATTGATCCCCAGTAACCAGTTAGAGGAGTAAAACCCGTTTTTACTTCTCTAACAGGCGCATCACCTCCTTATATTTACTCTAATGCGTCACCCTGAGTAAAAAAATCTCACTTTCACTCCTCTTCCTCTCCGCCTTCTTTATCTCCTGTCCTCCCCATCCCCATCATCGATGACTCCCCCCGTCCATCCCCACCGCCTCTCTCCTCCCAATGGCTGGATCTGGTGGCCGGAGGTCCCCTCCACCGATCTGCAGCGAGGATCCATGCTGGCACGCCCGCGGTCAAGCAACGCATCCTCGAGCAGTTGTGGCATGCCCACCGGCCCCCACCCGGTTCGCTGACTTGTCAGAGCTCCCTTCGCCGTGGCAGCCGCAGAGGCAATACATCAGCGTCTGACAACGCTAGTGGGGGATATGGGTGGCGAAGATCACCGACCGGGAGACTCACACGAGGAAGTGGGTCTGGTCGTTCCACGCGGCAGAGCTTGCGTCGCTCAATACGACCGTTGGCAAGTCCGGTTTCATGGCTCCGCTGACGGGGTCCTAAACCTGGGGTACTTGACATAAGGGAGCTCGGCCTCGACCTTGACCTGGGCCCACTAGGCCCAAGGAGTATCAAGGAACCCTAAGAAGGCGAAGGCAATGAGCGTGTTGCCTAAGACAGAGGGCGGCGACCGAACTAATCTGACGTACCCCCTGTGTAAACCCTATGCCTCTCCTGTCTATATAAAGGGAGGCCTAGGTCCTCATTGACAATTCAATCTGACATCCAACTCTCGGTAGACATCTCAATCACTATTGTAATCGTCTACACGATGCATCCCTCACCATGAATACCAAGATAAAGCAGGATGTAGGGTATTACTCTTTGAAGGCCCGAACCTAGGCCAATTGTGTGTGCAGACTCCATCCCGGTACTTTTGGTCTTGTCATGAACCCTACCGAGGGATCTGACGGGAATTTGCACCGTCAGTTGGCGCGCCGGGCATGGGCGACGTTGACCAAAGAACGAACCCAGCTCAGAGAATCATTAGTGGCCTGTGATCTCTCACCAGGCCAGTGCCTCACGTTCGGCTCTTTCGAGCTGGTCGCTGATGGATCAGGGCGATTCCTTGACATCTCGCTTTCACGCTTCTTTAACGCGTGTATAATAGACAAGGGTAGGACCATGAGGTCTATGATTGCCCCGACTGCCTCGCATGGAGACACATCGTACGACCCCCACGGTGCTACGAGGCCTCCCGCGAGACCTCCCTGAACATGATATTTACTATGGCGGACATGCGCCGAAACCAGAAGCTCGCAAGACATGCGATCTATACAACGGAGGACACGACCAGTGAACGGTTGGCCTGGTCCCAAGAAACGACCACCTTCGATGATGGATTCACCCCAAAGGCATCATACAGCCAGGCAAGCACACCCTGGTGCTGGTTCCCATCACAGGGGGTTGTCGCCTCTCACGCATCTTGATGGACGGATGCAGCGGCTCAACATCATCTTCACCGACACCCTGGAAATGATGAAGGTCTCCTTGTCAGGACTACGGAGGTCAGAGTTAGGTTTCCATGGGGCAGCATCGGGCCGCCCGGTCCGCCCCTTGGACCCTTCTACCACATCACGATGTCGCTTGGCCTAAAAAATGCGGGGCTACATACTAGCGTAGGATGAAGAAGTGTTTCAACAAACAGATCAGAGTAAATATGGAGGTCTACCTCGACGACATCATAGTGAAATCCAAGTAAGGATCAAGCCTCCTCGCCGACCTCCAACAGACCTTCGAGAGCCTTCACAATTTCAGCATGAAGTTAAACCCTGGAAAATGTGTCTTCGGAGTCCCTGCTGACCGCAAATATCACTCGTCACAATTTTAGCATGAAGTTAAACCCAGACAAATATTATTTGTCACTCAAACATATGTATCTAGCACTGAAATACACCAAGATACATCTGTTTGAGTGACAAGTAATATGGATTGGAGGGAGTACTAGTAGATATGACTGAATCAAGAGCTCAAACATCACACTTCATACAGCTTCAGTAAAGTTGAACGCTCATCACCATGTACCAAAAGAATGCAATACAACCTAAACATAGCTATAGTCAAACTCAAAACCCTAAACCTCTGCCAATAGGGCTTATGAACCCTAAGCTAACTGCAGATAGACTTGGTATCACAAATCCTGCCAAGTTCACATGAAAGTTGTGCATCCATTTCTAGCTAAACAGACCGTGAACTGCAAACCCTAGTTAAACGAGTAGCAACAATACTAGAAATCACAGGCCAAGGAACTAAAAACCCTAACCAGGAAATGTTGCTTGCTAAACAGATCATGAACTACGAACCCTAGCTAAGCGAATGGCAAAAACACTAGTAATCGCAGGCAAAGGAACTACAAACCCTAACTAGGCTTCAGATGCAACAACCCGACTTGGAATTCCGCGGAACAAAAAGTCAATAGGCGCACCCACACGACCAGTGGGGGATCCTACCTAGATTTAGCTCTGGAACCCTAGAACGCGACCCGAAATGCACAGGCTAGATTCCCTCCTATCGGATTATGGGTTCCGGCAAACCCGTGAGGTTCAAACTCTAGGGTGCGCACGAAGAACACTCTCTCTCCGACTCGCACGCTCAACGATTCCACAGCCTAGCTCGACGAACCCAAAGAACAAGAGACACAGGGGTTTATACTGGTTTGGGCCACCTTGCGGTGTAATACCATACTCCAGTTTGTGGGTGGATTGCCTCGAGAGGATGAGGATGAACTAGTACAGTGGATGGGCAGCCTCAGGAGGTGAGGTGTTCTTGAGCTCGATGAGCTGGTGGTTGAGTGGGTGATCTGAATGATCTGTCTCTTCCTATGGTGGTGGCTAGGTCCTATTTATAGTGGCCTTGGTCCTCTTCCCAAATGTTTAGGAGGGAAGGGATCCCACAACGGCCAAGTTTGAAGGGGGACAACTAGTACAAGCTATCTTGAGAAAAGTAGTCTTCGCCTGTCAAAGGCTCTGGTGGTGACGCAGTTGTGGGCTCCACGATGACCTCCGTCTTGCCGTCCTGTTGGTCTTGGTCTTGTTGCACAGATATGGAAACCTTTGCCCGATGCCTCGGGACCCCGCGCCTGTGCTTGCCTCCTTAGCACCAAAGAGGAAATTGGTACACTGCGCCCGCTGGCACCCACCTGGCCTTGGTCGTCATGGCTCACGTCATGTGAGTATCTCCGCTCCTCGGGAGCCAGCCTAGTGAGGCTGCCCCCAGGGAGGTCTTGGTGTCGTCCCCCTCGCGAGGCTTGGCCCCTTGCGAGGGTCTTGAGTTGTTGCTGCTAAAGATGGGCCGTACCGGGCCGTTGATGGAGCCACGCCACGGTCCGCATGCAGGCAAGTCTGGGTACCCCCATTCCCAGGACGCCGACAGTAGCCCCCGGGCCCAATGCGCGCTCGAGCTTGGCTTCAAGGCGAAGCCAATGGGCAAGTGCAGAGCGCCATGGGCCCCAACCGCCTGCGGCCTTGGTCGACGTGTGGCGATTGATGGGACGTGGGCGCCTCCGCTTCCCCATGTTGCCTCGGTAACCATCCAACTTGACGAGACGCCGCTGCATGCAGGAGAAAATCATCATTACGTGCAATCATGGAGGCTAGTGGTTGGCCTCCTTCTGGCTATAAATGAGGGGAGGGGCAGAGCCCCCTCGCTCATCTCTGATTCCTCGTCGATTGCTCCTTCTTCTTCCTCCTCGCCTCGACGCCTTGCTACAGTCCCATGGCGCCCACGAAGAGGTTTTTGGCCGCGGAGAAGGTGAAGGCTCGCTAGGAGGAGCCCGGCTCACCACCGCCCAAGAGAGGGCGGGGCCATCCCCGTAAGCATGTTGTGACCCCTGCCGTGTCTCCTCGGGGGCGCGGCCGCACTCCTTCGGGGACTAGTGTTGTCCTCGGCGGCCGCATCAGCGTCTCCTCCCACGGCGAGGGCCGCTCTAGGCAGAGCAGCCCTTGCACCGAGGGAAGGCGTGTTGTGGTCGCCCGGCCTCCTCGGCCGCGCTTCCATTCGGCAGAGGTGCTCCCGGAGTTCTTCGTGTGGTCGGAGAGTCCGGATGGCACCTGGCTCTAGCTTCCGCGCTCCTTTGCCGGTGAGCTGCCAGCCCGGGGTCTCGATGGCCTCTGGCTGCAGGCCGACGGTTGCTGCAGCAAGGCCTCATGGGTCACGGTGGAGGTCTCCGTCACGGGCAACGTGGCCCTGGCCCACGGCTGGCAGGCGTTTGCTCGCGCGCCCAGCCTGAGCTGGCGGTGTACCTTCCACTTCAAGTATGATGGCGCCGCGACCCTCTTCGTGAGGGTGTTTGGGGAAGATGGTCGTCGCGCAGGGTGCTGCCTCGAAGACAGCGACGGCGACGGTGAGCTCGATCTGGGTGACGGCTGTGACGAGGCTGAGGGCGAGCTTGCCCTTGGCGACGGCCGCGGTTCGCCCAGCAGCGGCAGCTTCTCCACCAGCGAGAGCACCAGCAGCGGCGGCTACGACCATCCGCCTCGCCGCCGGGCCCGCTTCGAGGATGGCAGCGGGTCGTCCTGTCGCCGCGCAGTCGCGAAGCGTGAGAGGGACTCAGATTGAGCTGAGTCCGGGCGGCCCTCGAAGCCGCGCCTCATCAGCTGCCGCGGTCATGCATGCCACTTTTGTTTGACCTTTCCTTTCTTCTTGCATTTTGAAAAAGGTAGATGGCCCTAGGGCATGTGATGAACTGTGGTCTCTATGCTGCTATGTTATGCTTATTGCTCCGACATTGTTCGTGTTCCACGTAGATGCAAAAAGAAGGGGGTGACTTAGCTTGATACACTCGGGGTAGTTTCCTGTCTTGGGAGGGCGCGCCTCCTGGCATCTAGTGAGGCCTCCTTGTTGCCGACTCGGGAGCCGCTGGCCTCGGGAGGCGTCACAAAGCTGCAGAGTTTGTTATATCATCTGTCGGGTGCCTTACTCCTCCTTACGCGAGCCCTCAGGCATGGGATAATCATGGCTTAGCGCACCGCGTCGTGGTACCCGTGGGGCACGAACTTAGGAGGGTGCACCAATCACGAGCTCAATCGAGGGCGCCTCACGGAGATCAAGGGAGCCGAAGCTTTGGGGCGACATGGCTTTGGCAAGGTGTGTCCGTGGTTTAGGCTAGCCCAGCGCACGCACACACCTGCCCAGCCCCCACGCGGGGCGCACGGGGGAGAGCGTCGGGCAACTGCCATCCTCCCTGACGCAAAACAAAGAAGCGAGCGAAGAAGTAGAGGAAAAGGGGGCTCAACTAAGCGACCGAGAAATGCCAGAACTCCAAATTTGAAAAAAGGTTGCAACCAGCTACAGAAAGCAAATGAACAGCTGCGTCTGGCACCTAGTCTAGTCTTCTCACCAGCGCAGAGCTAAGTGATGCCACTAGGACGTGGGAGGGAGCCCCCAAGGCCTAAGGGTGGCACTCTGGAGACTCTGGGGCGTGTATAGCCTCACTCATTATTATGTGAGAGTGTCACGAGAGGAGACCTTCACAGGCACTGGGCCTTGCTTCATGGGTAGAACTTCTCGAGGTGCTGGATGTTCCAGGCGTTCTGGATGGGGATCCCTTCCTGCGTCTCCAGGCGCACAGCGCTAGGCTTCGAGACGCGGGCAATCCTAAACGGGCCCTCCCACATGGGTGAGAGCTTATGCAGCCCTTCCTTGGAGAGCATCCGCCTTAGGACGAGATCGCCCATCTCGAGCGTCCTGGAGCGGATGCTGCGGCAATGGTACCGTCGCAACGCCTGCTGGTACCTTACCGCTCGGAGCGAGGCTTGGCGGCGGCATTCCTCCCCCAGCATGAGGTCCATCCCTCGCATGGCGTCCTGGCAAGCCTCGTCAAACGCCAAGACCCGCGCAGAGCGATGCTTGACCTCGTGAGCAAGGTTGTCAGAATCGCGATTTTGAATCGGATCGGAACTCCGATGGTAGAATCGTAAATCGTAGAATCTTCACTATCAGGATCGTAGAACCGTAGATTTTATGAACTAAAATCGTAGAATCATATGGGTAAGTTTGGGTTGTAAAGTCGTAGAATCGTATAACAGAATCGCGATTCTAACAACCTTGCTCGTGAGGGAGAACCACTTCGGCTCCGTAGACGAGGAAGAACGGGGTCTCGCCTGCTGGCTTGGTGGCGGTGGTGCGGATGGACCACAACACAGGCTGGAGCTCATCGTGCCAACCCCTGCCTCAGGCCTCAAGCTTCTTCTTGAAGGTCCTTGTCTTGAGGCCTCTCAAGATCTTCGCGTTGGCGCGCTCAACTTGGCCGTTGCTCCTGGGGTGTGCCACTGAGGCGTAGCATATCTACGTTCCAAGATTAGCACAATATGTTTTGAAGAGATTGCTAGTGAAGTGTGAGCCGTTGTCGGTGATGATGTGATTAGGGACTCCGAACCGGCTCACGAGGCCCTTGATGAACTTAACTACAGAGCCAGCTAGGTTGGTGCGGACGGCTTCCACCTCCGCCCACTTGGTGAACTTTTCGATGGCGATGTAGAGGTAGCGGTAGCCCCAAGGTGCTCGAGGGAATGGACCCAGGATATCCAGCCCCCAGACCGCAAATGGCCATGAGAGCAGGATGGTCTGGAGGCCCTGGGCAGGCTGGTGGATTTGCTTGGCATGGAACTGGCAGGCCTCACAGGATTTCACTAGCTCGGCTGCGTTGTTGAGTGTCGTGGGCCAATAGAATCCGCTGCGGAACGCCTTGCCCACCAGGGTGTGCAACGACGAGTGATGCCCACAGCCTCCACCGTGTATGTCAGCTAACAGCTCATGCCCCTGCTCCCTGGAGATGCATCACAAGGAAACATCATTCGGTCATTTTCGGTATAGCTCACAATCCTGGATGTAGTAGGCTGTAGCTTGCTGAGCTACGCGCTCCGCGTCCTCCTCCTTCTCCGACAGGGCCCTTTTCAGCAGGTACGCCTTGAATTCTTCAGTTCAGCACCCCTCCCGGGGGTTCAAGCGCGAGGAGCAGGCACGCTCCTAAGGTCGGGCCACAGGCGGGAG
>NC_041388.1:577781278-577813259 GCF_002162155.2 Triticum dicoccoides | reverse complement strand
CTTGAAGATTCGCTCCTCGAAGATGCCGGGCTCCTCGGGCTGATGTCGTGACACCCTCTTAGCGATATCATCAACTTCCTTGTTTGTGTCGTGGGGCACATGCTGCAGTTCTAGGCCCAAGAATTGCTTCTCCATTTTCGGTACCTCCGCGAGGTACGCCTCCATGTGCTCGTCCTTTGGTTCATACACCTTGTTGGAAAAGTTGACGAGGAGTTGGGAGTCGCCCTTGATGGTGAGGCGCTTCACCCCCAGGGCCACTGCAGCCTTAAGGCCGGCGATCAATCCTTCGTATTCCGCGATGTTGTTGGAGACCTTCTCGCCCCGCTGGAAGCAGAGCTGCACAATGTAGTAGAGCTTGTCTTGGGTTGGCGAAATGAGCACAGCCCCAGCCCCTGTGCCCTGGCGCGTGAAGGCGCTGTCGAAGTACATGACCCAGCCGTTTGGTGCTTTGCTCCCTGGCAAGAGAGACCGGTCCTCACCCGCTTTGGGCCCCGGGGCGCCAGTCCACTCCGCCACGAAGTTGGCAAGCGCAACTCCCTTGATGACCTTGGTGGTGCTAAACTCCAGATGGAACGCCTGCAGCTCGATGTTCCACTCAGCGACCCTTCCTGCTGCGTTGGTGCTCTGGAGTACCCTCTCCAGTGGGTAGGCTGAGACGACCTTGATGGGGTGGCCTTGTAAGTAGTGGAGTAACTTGTGCGAGGCCACGAGGAGCGCAAGCAGGAGCTTCTGCGGCATGGGCTAGTGTGCTCGCGCGTCTCACAATACCATGCCGACGAAGTACATCGGGTGTTCGACGAGGACGAAAGTGTTGGTGGAGTCCGAGATCTCCTGAGGCTGGGGGGCCTCAGGAGTTCGGTCGCCTATCGGGGCTACCGCGGCCTTAGGAGCGCCGTCTTGTGGTACCCCAGTCATATGCTGGCTCTGTTGTGTCTTTAGGGGCGCCGTCTTGGTGCCGCACCATCCTGACCGGATGCGCGGCGTCGGGTGGCAGGTGATACGTCTCCTACGTATCTATAATTTTTGATTGTTCCATGCTACTATATTATCCATCTTAGATGTTTTATATGAATTTATATGCTACTTTATATGATTTTTGGGACTAACCTATTAACCTAGAGCCCAGTGCCAGTTTTTGTTTTTTCCTTGTTTTTGAGTTTTACAGAAAAGGAATACCAAACAGAGTCCAATTGACGTGCCAATTTTTGATGATTTTTTATGGACCAAAAGAAGCCCCCGGAGTAAAATAGTTGGGCCAGAAGAGTCCCGAGCCGTCCACGAGGGTGGAGGGCGCCCCCCCCCCGGGCGCGCCCCCATGTCTCATGGATCTTCTTGGGTGATTGTTGTTTGATCTTGCTGATAAAAACAGAAAGTATGCGCTCACGAGAATAATTTCGTTTTTACCAGAGAGCGATAAAATACCAATTACAACTGCAGTAGATCTATATACAAATTTTCCTAGTTGTCCTAATTTTTCAGGATTTTTGGAGTTACATAATTATCCGGAACATCCAGATTGCTACAGACTGTTCTGTTTTTGACAGATTCTGTTTTTCGCGTGTTGTTTGCTTATTTTGATGTATCTATGGTTAGTATCGGGGGGTATGAACCATAGAGAAGTTGGAATACAGTAGGTTTAACACCAATATAAATAAAGAATGAGTTAATTAGGGTACCTTAAAGTGGTGGTTTATTTTCTTATACTAACGGAGCTCATGAGATTTTCTGTTGAGTTTTGTGTTGTGAAGTTTTCAAGATTTTGGGTAAAGATTTGATGGATTTTGGAACAAGGAGTGGCAAGAGCCTAAGCTTGGGGATGCCCAAGGCACCCCAAGGTAAAATTCAAGGACAACCAAAAGCCTAAGCTTGGGGATGCCCCAGAAGGCATCCCCTCTTTCGTCTTCGTCTATCGGTAACTTTACTTGAGGCTATATTCTTATTCACCACATGATATGTGTTTTGCATGGAGCATCTTGTATGATTTGAGTCTTTACTTTTTAGTTTACCACAATCATCCTTGCTGTACAAACCTTTTGGGAGAGACACGCATGAATCAGAATTTATTAGACTACTCTATGTGCTTCACTTATATCTTTTGAGCTATACAATTTTGCTCTAGTGCTTCACTTATATCTTTTTGGAGCACGCTGGTGGTTTTATTTTATATAAATTATTGATCTCTCATGCTTCACTTATATTATTTTGAGAGTCTTTTAGAACAACATGGTAATTTGCTTTGGCTATAAAACTAGTCCTAATATGATGGGCATCCAAGATGGGTATAATAAAAACTTTCATGTAAAATGCGTTGAATAGTAGGAGAAGTTTGATACTTGATGATTGTTTTGAGACATGAGGATGGTGATATTAGAGTCATGCTAGTTGAGTAGTTGTGAATTTGAGAAATACTTGTGTTGAGGTTTGCAAGTCACGTAGCATGCACATATGGTAACCGTTGTGTAACAAATTTGAAGCATGAGGTATTTCTTTGATTGTCCTCCTTATGAGTGCGGTCGGGGACGAGCGATGGTCTTTTCCTACCAATCTATCCCCCTAGGAGCATGCGTGCGGTGCTTGGTTTTTGATGACTTGTAGATTTTTGCAATAAGTATGTGAGTTCTCTATGACTAATGTTGAGTCCATGGATTCTACGCACTCTCACCCTTCCACCATTGCTAGCCTCTCTAGTACCGCGCAATTTTTGCCGGTACCATAAACCCACCATTTACCTTCCTCAAAACAGCCACCATACCTACCTATTATGGCATTTCCATAGCCATTCCGAGATATATTAACATGCAACTTTCCACCGTTCTGTTTATTATGACACGCTCCATCATTGTCATATTTCCTTGCATGATCATGCAGTTGACATCATATTTGTGGCAAAGCCATCGTTCATAATTTTTCATACATGTCACTCTTGATTCATTGCACATCCCAGTACACCGCCGGAGGCATGCATATAGAGTCATATTTTTGTTCTAAGTATCGAGTTGTAATCTTTGAGTTGTAAATAAATAGAAGTGTGATGATCATCATTATTAGAGCATTGTCCCATGTGAGTAAATAAAAAAAGGCCAAATAAAAAATAAGGCCCCAAAAAAAAGAAGAGAAAAGAAAAAAATGAGAGAAAAAGAGAGAAGGGACAATGCTACTATCCTTTTTCCACACTTGTGCTTCAAAGTAGCACCATGATCTTCATGATAGAGAGTCTCTTATTTTGTCACTTTCATATACTAGTGGGAAATTTTCATTATAGAACTTGGTCTGTATATTCCAACGATGGGCTTCCTCAAATGCCCTAGATCTTCGTGAGCAAGCAAGTTGGATGCACACCCACTTAGTTTATTTTGTTGAGCTTTCATACATTTATAGCTCTAGTGCATCCGTTGCATGGCAATCCCTACTCACTCACATTATATATATTGATGGGCATCTCCATAGCCTATTGACATGCCTATTTGATGTGAGACTATCTTCCTCCTTTTTGTCTTCTCCACAACCACCACTCTATTCCACCTATAGTACTATGTCCATGGCTCATGCTCATGTATTGCATGAAAGTTGAAAAGTTTGAGATTACTAAAGTATGAAACAATTGCTTGGCTTGTCATCGGGGTTGTGCATGATTTGGATATTTTGTGTGACGAAGATGGAGCATGACCAAACTATATGATTTTGTATGGATGAGCTTTCTTTGGCCATGTTATTTTGAGAGGACATAATTACTTTGTTAGTATTCTTGAAGTATTATTATTTTTATGTCAATATTAAAATTTTATCTTGAATCTTTCGGACCTGAACATTCATGCCACAATAAAGAAAATTACATTGATAAATATGTTAGCTAGCATTCCACATCAAAAATTCTGTTTTATTATTTACCTACTCGAGGACGAGCAGGAATTAAGCTTGGGGATGCTTGATATGTCTCCAACGTATCTATAATTTTTGATTGTTCCATGTTATTATATTATATGTTTTGGATGTTTAATGGGCTTTAATATGCTCTTTTATATTATTTTTGGGACTAACCTATTAACCAGAGGCCCAGTGCCAGTTTCTGTTGATATGTCTCCAACATATCTACTTTTCCAAACACTTTTTCCCTTGTTTTGGACTCTAACTTGCATGATTTGAATGGAACTAACCCGGACTGACCCTGTTTTCAGCAGAATTACCATGGTGTTATTTATGTGCAGGAACAAACGTTCTCAGAATGACCTGAAACTTCATGGAGCAACTTTTCATAAAATATGAAAAATACCTGCAAAAGATGAAGGCCAGGGGCCCACCACCTCTCCATGAGGGTGGGCGCCCCCCTACCTCGTGGGCCCCCTGTTGCCTCTCCAACTCCAACTCCAACTCCATATATTGAGTTTCGGGGAGAAGAAAATTAGAGAGAAGAAATCATCGCGTTTTACGATACGGAGCCGCCACCAAGCCCTAAAACCTCTCGGGAGGGCTGATCTGGAGTCCTTTCGGGGCTCCGGAGAGGGGAATCTATCGCCATCGTCATCATCAACCACCCTACATCACTAATTTCATGATGCTGCCGTGCGTGAGTAATTCCATCGTAGGCTTGCTGGACGGTGATGGGTTGGATGGGATCTATCATGTAATCGAGTTAGTTTTGTTAGGGTTTGATCCCTAGTGTCCACTATGTTCTGAGATTGATGTTGCTACGACTTTGCTATGCTTAATGCTTGTCACTAGGGCCCGAGTGCCATGATTTCAGATCTGAACCTATTATGTTTTCATCAATATATGAGTGTTCTTGATCCTATCTTGCAAGTCTATAGTCACCTATTATGTGTTATGATCCGTTAACCCCGAAGTGACAATAATCGGGATACTTACCGGTGATGACCGTAGTTTGAGGAGTTCATGTATTCACTATGTGTTAATGCTTTGTTCCGGTTCTCTATTAAAAGGAGGCCTTAATATACCTTAGTTTCCGTAAGGACCCCGCTGCCACAGGAGGGTAGGACAAAAGATGTTATGCAAGTTCTTTTCCGTAAGCACGTATGACTATATTCGGAATACATGCCTACATTAGATTGACGAACTGGAGCTAGTTCTGTGTCACCCTAGGTTATGACTGTTACATGATGAACCACATCCGGCATAATTCTCCATCACCGATCCATTGCCTACGAGCTTTCCATATATTGTTCTTCGCTTATTTACTTTCCGTTGCTATTGCTATCATCACTACAAAATACCAAAAGCATTGCTTTTACTACCGTTACCTTTCATTGTCGTTACCACTACTATCATATTACTTTGCTACTAAATACTTTGCTGCAGATATTAAGTTTCCAGGTGTGTTTGAATTGACAACTCAGCTGCTAATACTTGAGAGTATTCTTTGGCTCCCCTTGTGTCGAATCAATAAATTTGGGTTGAATACTTTACCCTCAAAAACTGTTGCGACCCCCTATACTTGTGGGTTATCAAGACTATTTTCTGGCGCCGTTGCCGGGAAGCATAGCTCTATTCTTTGAGTCACTTGGGATATATATCTGCTTATCATTATGAAGAACTTGAGAGATCCAAAAACCAAGATCTATCCCTCAACTACGAGGGGAGGTAAGGAACTGCCATCTAGCTCTGCACTTGATTCACCTTCTGTTCTGAGTAAGCTTGCGACACCTACACATGCTTCCGCTATTCGTTCTGATATGTCGCATGTTATCGATGATGCCACTTCTGCTATGCATGATACTTATGATGAAACTACCTCTATGCCTGATACTACTATTCCACTTAGTGATTTTCTTGATGAACAACTTGCTAGGGCTAGAGAAATTGAAAATATTGAATCTTGATGATACTGATGAAAGTGATGATGAAGAATCACTTGTTATTCCTAAGGGTTATGTTTTTGATCAAGAAGCTTCTTTAGCTATTTTAGCTTGCAAAAATAGAAATGAACTCAAAAGGTTATTAGCTAAGTGGAGTAAGCAATCTCTAAATGCTAGAATGAAACCTGACCCTGCTTTTGCTACTTCACCTATCTTTGTTGCTGATAAGGATTATGAATTCTCTGTTGATCCTGATATAATTACTTTGGTTGAATCTGATCCTTTTAATGGTTATGAATCTGAAACTGTTGTGGCACATCTTACTAAATTGAATGATATAGCTACCCTGTTTACTAAAGATGAGAGAACTTGCTACTTTTACATCCTTAAAATATTTCCATTCTCATTAAAGGGTGATGCTAAGATATGGTTTAATTCTCTTGATCCTGGTTGTGTGCATAGTCCCCAGGATATGATTTATTACTTCTCTACTAAATATTTCCCCGCTCATAAGAAACAAGCTGCCTTAAGGGATATATATAATTTTGTGCAAATTGAAGAAGAGAGTCTCCCACAAGCTTGGGGGAGGCTTCTCCAATTACTTAATGCTTTGCCTGATCATCCTCTTAAGAAAAATGAAATACTTGATATCTTTTATAATGGACTAGCCGATGCCTCCAGAGATTACCTGAATAGTTGTGTTGGTTCTGTTTTCAGGGAAAGAACACCAGATGAAGCTGAAATTCTATTGAATAATATGTTGACAAATGAAAATAATTGGACACCTCCGGAGCCAATTCCTGAGCCTATTCCTAAACCAACTCCGAAGAAGAGGGGTATTCTATTTCTCAGTCCTGAAGATATGCAAGAGGCAAAGAAATCTATGAAAGAAAAAGGTATTAAAGCTGAAGATGTTAAGAATTTACCTCCTATTGAAGAAATACACGGTCTTAGTTTACCGCCTGTTGAAGAAACATATAATCCAAATCCATTACCTATTGAAGAAACTCATGGTCTTGATAACCCGACACAGGTAGTAAAGGTAAATTCTCTCTACAGATATGATAAAGCTGAAATCCCGTTTACTAAATTTGCTAGCCCATGCTTAGATGAGTTTGATAAATTTATGGCTAAGCAAGAAGACTTTAATGCTTATTTTGGTAGACAATTGAAATACAATTCAAATATGCTTGAACACTTGGGTGATTATATGACTAATGTCAAAGGTGAACTTAAACTTATTAGTAAACATGCTTCTATGGTTACCACTCAAGTAGAACAAGTACTTAAAGCCCAAAATGATTTGCTCAATGAATTGAATAGTAAGGATAATGATAATGCTGTTAGAGTGGCTACTAGAGGTGGTAAGATGACTCAGGAACCTTTGTATCCTGAAGGTCACCCTAAGAGATTTGAGCAAGATTCTCAGAGAAATAATATAGATGTACCTAGTTCTTCTAAAAAGAAGAAAAAGAAAAATTATAGGACTTTGCATGCTTCTAGTGAACCTATTACTGAAACACCTGAGAATCCAAATGATATTTCTATTTCTGATGCTGAAACTCAATCTGGTAATGAACCTGAAACTAGTGATAATGTTAATGATAATGTTCATAATGATGCTCAACCTAGTAATGATAATGACACATAAATTGAACCTATTGTTGATCTTGATAACCCACAATCAAAGAATCAATGTTATGAGAAGAAAGACTTTGTTGCTAGGAAACATGGTAAAGAAAGAGAACCATGGGTTCAGAAACCCATGCCCTTTCCTCCCAAACCATCCAAGAAAAAGGATGATGAGGATTTTGAGCGCTTTGCTGAAATGATTAGACCTATCTTTTTGCGTATGCGATTAACTGATATACTTAAAACCAATCCTTATGCTAAGTACGTGAAAGATATTATTACAAATAAAAGAAAGAGCTAAAATTTCCACCATGCTTGCTAATTATACTTTTAAGGGTGGAATATAAAGAAACTTGGAGATCCAGGAGTACCCACTATACCATGCTCTATTAAAAGAAATTATGTTAAAACTGCTTTATGTGATCTTGGAGCCGGTGTTAGTGTTATGCCTATCTCTTTATATCGTAGACTTGATTTGAATAAGTTGACACCTACTAAAATATCTTTGCAAATGGCTGATAAATCAACTGCTATACCTGTCGGTATTTGTGAGGATGTGCCTGTTGTAGTTGCAAACGTTACTATTTTAATGGATGTTATTCTTGATATTCCCGAGGATGATAGTATGTCTATTATTCTTGGAAGACCCTTTTTGAATACTGCAGGGGCTGTTATTGATTGCACTAAAGGCAATGTCACTTTTCATGTTAATGGTAATGAGCATACGGTACACTTTCCGAGGAAACAACCTCAAGTTCACAGTATCAATTCTATTGGAAAAATTCCATCGATTATATTTGGAGGTTTTGAATTTCCTCTTCATATTGTCAAGAAGAAATATGATATTCTTATTATTGGGGATGTGCATATCCCTGTTGAGGTAACATAGTGTTATTCGAAATTTCTCCGGTTCCATGTTATTCGGAATGAGTTCGTTAACAAGACTTGATCAACCTTGTTAGTGGATTCCTTTTGATGATCATGAGATGGATGAAACTAGAAGGCACAACCTTCTATACCCCACTTTTACTTTCTGTTATTTATATTAAATAAAATAAAAATAAATATTTTTCTGTCTGTTATCTGATTATTCGTGCAATATAAAAATACCTCGAAAACAAAAGTTCTCCAAATGCCCTGAAATTTAAATATGTTTTTTTCAGAATGTTTGAGAATATTTGGCACTGAGAACACATCAGGGGGGTCAACCACTTGCCCATGAGGGTGGAGGGCACGCCCTACCCCCCTGGGCGCGCCCCCTGCCTCATGGGCCCACGGTGGCCCTCCTCCACTTATCCTTTCACCCATACACTCCATCTTCCTCCCCCAAACACGAATATCCAGCTCAAGCACGAGTTCTAGCTCACTTTGCTGCCATTTTCGATCTCCTTGCTCAAAGCACCTCTCACAAAACTGTTTGGGGAGATTGTTCCTTGGTATGTGACTCCTCCATTGGTCCAATTAGTTTTTGTTCTAGTGCTTTATTCATTGCAAATTTTTGCTGCTTAGGTGACCCTGTTCTTGAGCTTGCATGTCAAATTTATATGGTCAAAAGTAGTTTTGATGCATGATATAGGCCCTAGGCACTTGTAGGAGTAGTTGCTATCAATATTATTGAGTTTGGTTTACTTTTATTTTGAAGTTACTAAAAATTTCAGAATTTTGCAGAAAATGATGAGGAGACTTTTGAGGGGCTCATCGAGCCAAAGCTCAAAGGAAAAGGCACCAAAGCCTAAGTATAATCTGCCTCGCACCGCGGAGGTTCGGGCGTGTGAATGGCCTTCCGATGATTTCTTGAGAGCAGCCGGGATTTATGAAGATTTTCATGAATTGGCTAAGAATGCAGGCCTCACCGCTTTCCTCCACGACCAATTGATACGTCTCCAACGTATCTATAATTTTTGATTGCTCCATGCTATATTATCTACTGTTTTGGACTATATTGGGCTTTATTTTCCACTTTTATATTATTTTTGGCACTAACCTATTAACTGGAGGCCCAACCCAGAATTGATGTTTTTTGCCTATTCCAGTGTTTCGGATAAACAGAATATCAAACGTAGTCCAAACGGAATAAAATCTTCAAAAATGTGATTTTCTCACCGAACGTGATCCAGGAGACTTTGACCCTACTGCAAGGGATCAAAGAGATGGCCACGAGGGTGGGGGGCGCGCCCCCTGCCTCGTGGGCCCCTCGGTGCTCCACCGACGTATTCCTTCCTCCTATATATACACCCGTACCCCAAACAATCAGAACAGGAGCCAAAAAACCCTAATTCCACCGCCGCAACTTTCTGTATCCACGAGATCCCATCTTGGTGAAGGAAATATGCCCTAGAGGCAATAACAAAGTTATTATTTATTTCCTTATATCATGATAAATGTTTATTATTCATGCTAGAATTGTATTAACCGAAAACGTAATACTTGTGTGAATACATAGACAAACAAAGTGTCACTAGTATGCCTCTACTTGACTAGCTCGTTAATCGAAGATGGTTATATTTCCTAACCATAGACATGAGTTGTCATTTGATTAACGGGATCACATCATTAGGAGAATGATGTGATTGACATGACCCATTCCATTAGCTTAGCACCCGATCATTTAGTATGCTGCTATTGCTTTCTTCATGACTTATACATGTTCCTATGACCATGAGATTATGCAACTCCCGTTTACCGGAGGAACACTTTGTGTGCTACCAAACGTCACAACGTAACTGGGTGATTATAAAGGTGCTCTGCAGGTGTCTCCAAAGGTACATGTTGGGTTGGCGTATTTCGAGATTAGGATTTGTCGCTCCGATTGTCGGAGAGGTATCTCTGGGCCCTCTCGGTAATGCACGTCACTTAAGCCTTGCAAGAAATGCAACTAATAAGTTAGTTACAAGATGATGTATTACAGAATGACTAAAGAGACTTGCCGGTAACGAGATTGAACTAGGTATTGAGATACCGACGATCGAATCTCGGGCAAGTAACATACCGATGACAAAGGGAACAACGTATGTTGTTATGCGGTCTGACCGATAAAGATCTTCGTAGAATATGTAGGAGCCAATATGAGCATCCAGGTTCCGCTATTGGTTATTGACTGGAGACGTGTCTCGGTCATGTCTACATTGTTCTCGAACCTGTAGGGTCCGCACGCTTAACGTTATGATGACAGTTTCATTATGAGTTTATATATTTTGATGTACCGAAGGTTGTTCGGAGTCCCGGATGTGATCACGGACTTGATGAGGAGTCTCGAAATGGTCGAGACATAAAGATTGATATATTGGACGACTATATTTGGACACCGGAAAGGTTCCGGGTGAGATTGGGACAATACCGGATCACCGGGAGGTTTTCGGAACCCCCCGGGAGGTATATGGGCCTTATTGGGCCTTCGTGGAAAGGAGGGGAAAGGAGCAAGGGAGGGGGCGCGCCCCCCAAGCCCAATCCGAATTGGGAGGGGGGCCGCCCCCCCTTTCCTCCCTCCCTCGTTCCTCTTCCTTCCCTCTCCTACTCCTAATAGGAAAAGGGGGAGTCCTACTCCCGGTGGGAGTTGGACTCCCCCCTTGGGCGCGCCACCCTCCTTGGCCGGCCCCCTCCTCCACTCCTTTATATACGGGGGCAGGGGGCACCCCATAGACACAACAATTGATCATTGATCTCTTAGCCGTGTGTGGTGCCCCCCTCCACCATAATCCTCGATAATATTGTAGCGGTGCTTAGGCGAAGCCCTGTGACACTAGAACATCAAGATCGTCACCACGCCGTCGTGCTGACAAAACTCATCCCCGACACTTTGCTGGATCGGAGTTCGGGGATCGTCATCGAGCTGAACGTGTGCTAGAACTCGGAGGTGCCGTAGTTTCGGTGCTTGATCGGTCAGGCCGTGAAGACGTACGACTACATCAACTGTGTTGTGCTAACGCTTCCGCTTCCGGTCTATGAGGGTACGTAGACAACACTCTCCCCTCTCGTTGCTATGCATCACCATGATCTTGCGTGTGCGTAGGAATTTTTTTGAAATTACTACGTTCCCCAACAGTGGCATCCGAGCCTAGGTTTTATGTGTTGATGTTATATGCACGAGTAGAACACAAGTAAGTTGTGGGCGATATAAGTCATACTGCTCCGGCATGTCATACTTTGGTTCGGCGGTATTGTTGCATGAAGCAGCCCGGACCGACATTACGCGTACGCTTACGCGAGACTGGTTCTACCGACGTGCTTTGCACACAGGTGGCTGGCGGGTGTCAGTTTCTCCAACTTTAGTTGAACCGAGTGTGGCTACGCCCGGTCCTTGTGAAGGTTAAAACAACACCAACTTGACAAACTATCATTGTGGTTTTTGATGCATAGGTAAGATTGGTTCTTGCTAGGACCGTAGCAGCCACGTAAAACTTGCAACAAACAAAGTAGAGGACATCTAACTTGTTTTTGCAGGGCATGTTGTGATGTGATATGGTCAAGGCATGATGCTAAATTTTATTGTATGAGATGATCATGTTTTGTAACCAAGTTATCGGCAACTGGCAGGAGCCATATGGTTGTCGCTTTTATTGTATGCAATGCAATCGCCCTGTAATGCTTTACTTTATCACTAAGCGGTAGCGATAGTCGTAGAAGCATAAGATTGGCGAGACGACAACGATGCTACGATGGAGATCAAGGTGTCGCGCCGGTGACGATGGTGATCATGACGATGCTTCGGAGATGGAGATCACAAGCACAAGATGATGGTGGCCATATCATATCACTTATATTGATTGCATGTGATGTTTATCTCTTATGCATCTTATCTTGCTTTGATTGACGGTAACATTATAAGATGATCTCTCACTAAATTTCAAGATAAAAGTGTTCTCCCTGAGTATGCACCGTTGCCAAAGTTCGTCGTGCCCAGACACCACGTGATGATCGGGTGTGATAAGCTCTACGTCCATCTACAACGGGTGCAAGCCAGTTTTGCACACGCAGAATACTTAGGTTAAACTTGACGAGCCTAGCATATGCAGATATGGCCTCGGAACACTGAGACCGAAAGGTCGAGCGTGAATCATATAGTAGATATGATCAACATAGTGATGTTCACCATTGAAAACTACTCCATTTCACGTGATGATCGGTTATGGTTTAGTTGATTTGGATCACGTGATCACTTAGAAGATTAGAGGGATGTCTTTCTAAGTGGGAGGTAGAAATCAAGAAGGAGCATCAAGTGTTGATGGTCAACAAGACCACTAGTTTCAAGAAAAAGGGCAAGGGGAAGAAGAAGGGGAACTTCAAAAAGAACAGCAAGCAAGTTGCTACTCAAGAGAAGAAACCCAAACCTGGACCTAAGCCTGAAACTGAGTGCTTCTACTGCAAGCAGACTGGTCACTGGAAGCGGAACTGCCCCAAGTATTTGGCGGATAAGAAGGATGGCAAGGTGAACAAAGGTATATGTGATATACATGTTATTGATGTGTACCTTACCAGAGCTCGCAGTAGCACCTGGGTATTTGATACTGGTTCTGTTGCTAATATTTGCAACTCGAAACAGGGACTACGGATTAAGCGAACACTGGCAAAGGACGAGGTGACGATGCGCGTGGGAAATGGTTCCAAAGTCGATGTGATCGCGGTCGGCACGCTACCTCTACATCTACCATCGGGATTAGTATTGGACCTAAATAATTGTTATTTGGTGCTAGTGTTAAGCATGAACATTATATCTAGATCTTGTTTGATGCGAGACAGTTATTCATTTAAATCAGAGAATAATGGTTGTTCTATTTATATGAGTAATATCTTTTATGGTCATGCACCCTTGAAGAGTGGTCTATTTTTTGATGAATCTCGATAGTAGCGATACACATATTCATAATGTTGAAGCCAAAAGATGCAGAGTTGATAATGATAGTGCAACTTATTTGTGGCACTGCCGTTTAGGTCATATCGGTGTAAAGCACATGAAGAAACTTCATACTGATGGACTTTTGGAACCACTTGATTATCAATCACTTGGTACTTGCGAATCGTGCCTCATGGGCAAGATGACTAAAACGCCGTTCTCCGGTACTATGGAGAGAGCAACAGATTTGTTGGAAATCATACATACAGATGTATGTGGTCCAATGAATGTTGAATCTCGTGGCAGATATCGTTATTTTCTCACCTTCACAGATGATTTAAGCAGATATGGGTATATATACTTAATGAAACATAAGTCTGAAACATTTGAAAAGTTCAAAGAATTTCAGAGTGAAGTTGAAAATCATCGTAACAAGAAAATAAAGTTTCTACGATATGATCGTGGAGGAGAATATTTGAGTTACGAGTTTGGTTTACATTTGAAACAATGCGGAATAGTTTCGCAACTCACGCCACCCGGAACACCAAAGCGTAATGGTGTGTCCGAACGTCGTAATCGTACTTTACTTGATATGGTGCGATCTATGATGTCTCTTACAGATTTACCGCTATTGTTTTGGGGTTATGCTTTAGAGACGGCCGCATTCACGTTAAATAGGGCACCATCAAAATCCATTGAGACGACGCCTTATGAACTATGGTTTGGCAAGAAACCAAAGTTGTCGTTTCTGAAAGTTTGGGGCTGCGATGCTTATGTGAAAAAGCTTTAACCTGATAAGCTCGAACCCAAATCGGAGAAATGTGTCTTCATAGGATACCCGAAGGAGACTGTTGGGTACACCTTCTATCACAGATCTGAAGGGAAGACATTTGTTGCTAAGAATGGATCCTATCTAGAGAAGGAGTTTCTCCGAAAGAAGTGAGTGGGAGGAAAGTAGAACTTGATGAGGTAACTGTACCTGCTCCCTTATTGGAAAGTAGTACATCACAGAAACCGGTTTCTGTGACACCTACACCAATTAGTGAGGAAGCTAATGATGATGATCATGAAACTTCAGAACAAGTTACTACTGAACCTCGTAGATCAACCAGAGTAAGATCCGCAACAGAGTGGTACGGTAATCCTGTTCTGGAAGTCATGCTACTAGATCATGATGAACCTACGAACTATGAAGAAGCAATGGTGAGCCCAGATTCCGCAAAATGGCTTGAAGCCATGAAATCTGAGATGGGATCCATGTATGAGAACAAAGTGTGGACTTTGGTTGACTTGCCCAATGATCGGCAAGCAATTGAAAATAAATGGATCTTCAAGAAGAAGACTGACGCTAACGGTAATGTTATTGTCTACAAAGCTCGACTTGTCGCAAAAGGTTTTCGACAAGTTCAAGGGATTGACTATGATGAGACCTTCTCACCCATAGTGACGCTTAAGTCTATCCGAATCATGTTAGCAATTGCCGCATTTTATGATTATGAAATTTGGCATATGGATGTCAAAACTGTATTCCTGAATGGATTTCTGGAAGAAGAGTTGTATATGATGCACCCGGAAGGTATTGTCGATCCAAAGGGAGTTAACAAAGTGTGCAAGCTCCAGCGGTCCATTATGGACTGGTGCAAGCATCTCAGAGTTGGAATGAACGCTTTGATAGTGTGATCAAAGCATTTGGTTTTGTACAAACTTTTGGAGAAGCTTGTATTTACAAGAAAGTGAGTGGGAGCTCTATAGCATTTCTGATATTATATGTGGATGACATATTGCTAATCGGAAATGATATAGAATTTCTGGATAGCATAAAGGGATACTTGAATAAGAGTTTTTCAATGAAAGACCTCGGTGAAGCTGCTTACATATTGGGCATTAAGATCTATAGAGATAGATCAAGACGCTTAATTGGACTTTCACAAAGCACATTCCTTGACAAAATTTTGAAGAAGTTCAAAATGGATCAAGCAAAGAAAGGATTCTTGCCTATGTTACAAGGTGTGAAGTTGAGTAAGACTCAATGCCCGACCACTGCAGAAGATAGAGAGAAAATGAAAGATGATGAAAGATGTTTCCTATGCTTCAGCCATAGGCTCTATCATGTATGCAATGCTATGTACCAGACCTGATGTGTGCCTTGCTATAAGTCTAGCAGGGAGGTACCAAAGTAATCCAGGAGTGGATCACTGGACAACGGTCAAGAACATCCTGAAATACCTGAAAAGGACTAAGGATATGTTTCTTGTATATGGAGGTAACAAAGAGCTCATCGTAAATGGTTACGTTGATGAGAGCTTTGACACTGATCCGAACGATTCTAAATCACAAACCGGATACATATTTACATTAAACGGTGGAGCTGTCAGTTGGTGCAGTTCTAAACAAAGCGTCGTGGCGGGATCTACATGTGAAGCGGAGTACATAGCTGCTTCGAAAGCAGCAAACGAAGGAGTCTGGATGAAGGAGTTCATATCCGACATAGGTGTCATACCTAGTGCATCGGGTCCAATGAAAATCTTTTGTGACAATACTGGTGCAATTGCCTTGGCAAAGGAATCCAGATTTCACAAGAGAACCAAGCACATCAAGAGACGCTTCAATTCCATCCGGAATCTAGTCTAGGTGGGAGACATAGAGATTTGCAAGAAACATACGGATCTGAATGTAGCAGACCTATTGACTAAGCCTGTTCCACGAGCAAAACATGATCAACACCAAGGCTCCATGGGTGTTAGAATCATTACTGTGTAATCTAGATTATTGACTCTAGTGCAAGTGAGAGACTAAAGGAAATATGCCCTAGAGGCAATAATAAAGTTATTATTTATTTCGTTATATCATGATAAATGTTTATTATTCATGCTAGAATTGTATTAACCGGAAACGTAATACTTGTGTGAATACATAGACAAACAAAGTGTCACTAGTATGTCTCTACTTGACTAGCTCGTTAATCGAAGATGGTTATGTTTCCTAACCATAGACATGAGTTGTCATTTTATTAACGGGATCACATCATTAGGAGAATGATGTGAGTGACATGACCCATTCCATTAGCTTAGCACCCGATCGTTTAGTATGTTGCTATTGCTTTCTTCATGACTTATACATGTTCCTATGACTATGAGATTATGCAACTCCCATTTACCGGAGGAACACTTTGTGTGCTACCAAACATCACAACGTAACTGGGTGATTATAAAGGTGCTCTATAGGTGTCTCCAAAGGTACATGTTGGGTTGGCGTATTTCGAGATTATGATTTGTCGCTCCGATTGTCGGAGAGGTATCTCTGGGCCCTCTCGGTAATGCACATCACATAAGCCTTGCAAGCAATGCAACTAATAAGTTAGTTACAAGATGATGTATTACAAAACGAGTAAAGAGACTTGCCGGTAACGAGATTGAACTAGGTATTGAGATACCGACGATCAAATCTCGGGCAAGTAACATACCGATGACAAAGGGAACAACATATGTTGTTATGCGGTCTGACCGATAAAGATCTTCGTAGAATATGTAGGAGCCAATATGAGCATCCAGGTTCCGCTATTGGTTATTGACCGGAGATGTGTCTCGGTCATGTCTACATTGTTCTCGAACCCGTAGGGTCCGCACGCTTAACGTTACGATGACAGTTTCATTACGAGTTTATATATTTTGATGTACCAAAGGTTGTTCGGAGTCCCGAATGTGATCACGGACTTGACGAGGAGTCTCGAAATGGTCGAGACATAAAGATCGATATATTGGACGACTATATTTGGACACCGGAAAGGTTCCGGGTGAGATTGGGACAATACCGGATCACCGGGAGGTTTTCGGAACCCCCCGGGAGGTATATGGGCCTTATTGGGCCTTAGTGGAAAGGAGGGGAAAGGAGCAAGGGATGGGCACGCCCCCCCAAGCCCAATACGAATTGGGAGGGGGGCCGGGCCCCCTTTCCTTCCTCCCTCCTTCCTCTTCCTTCCCTCTCCTACTCCTAATAGGAAAAGGGGGAGTCCTACTCCCGGTGGGAGTTGGACTCCCCCCCTTGGGCACGCCACCGTCCTTGGCCGGCCCCCTCCTCCACTCCTTTATATACGGGGGCAGGGGGCACCCCATAGACACAACAATTGATCATTGATCTCTTAGCCGTGTGTGGTGCCCCCCTCCACCATAATCCTCGATAATATTGTAGCGGTGCTTAGGCGAAGCCCTACGACGGTAGAACATCAAGATCGTCACCACGCCGTCGTGCTGACGGAACTCATCCCTGACACTTTGCTGGATCGGAGTCCGGGGATTGTCATCGAGCTGAACGTGTGCTAGAACTCGGAGGTGCCGTAGTTTCGGTGCTTGATCGGTCGGGCCGTGAAGACGTATGACTACATCAACCGCGTTGTGCTAACGCTTCCGCTTCCGGTCTACGACGGTACCAAGACAACACTCTCCCCTCTCATTGCTATGCATCACCATGATCTTGCGTGTGCGTAGGATTTTTTTTGAAATTACTACGTTCCCCAACACTTGGGGCCTGTTTCGGAGCTCCGCCGGAAGAGGGCCGTCATCATGGAGGGCTTCTACATCATCCTAGCCCCTCCGATGAAGTGTGAGTAGTTTACCTCAGACCTTCGGGTCCATAGTTAGTAGCTAGATGGCTTCTTCTCTCTCTTTGAATCTCAATACAAAGTTCTCCCCTCTCTTGTGGAGATCTATTCCATGTAATCTTGTTTTTGCGGTGTGTTTGTTGAGACCGATGAATTGTGGGTTTATGATCAAGTCTATCTATGAATAATATTTGAATCTTCTCTGAATTCTTTTATGCATGATTGGTTATCTTTGCAAGTCTCTTCGAATTATCCATTTGGTTTGGCCAACTAGATTGGTAGTTCTTGCCATGGGAGAAGTGCTTAGCTTTGGGTTCGATCTTGCGGTGTCCTTACCCAGTGACAGAAGGGGCAGCAAGGCACGTATTGTATCGTTGCCATCGAGGATAACAAGATGGGGTTTATTTCATATTGCATGAATTTATCTCTCTACATCATGTCATCTTGCTTAAGGCGTTACTCTGTTTTTAACTTAATACTCTAGATGCATGCTGGATAGCGGTCGATGAGTGGAGTAATAGTAGTAGATGCAGAATCGTTTCGATCTACTTGTCACGGACGTGATGCCTATATACATGATCATGCCTAGATATTCTCATAATTATGCACAATTCTATCAATTGCTCAACAATAATTTGTTCACCCACCGTAGAATACTTATGCTCTTGAGAGAAGCCACTAGTGAAACCTATGGCCCCCGGGTCTATTCTCATCATATCAATCTCCATCACTTTTATATTGCTTTGCTTTTTTACTTTGCATTTACTTTTTACTTTGCATCTTTATATCAAAAATACCAAAAATATTCTATCTATCAGATCTCACTCTCGTAAGTGACTGTGAAGGGCTTGACAACCCCTAATCGCGTTGGTTGCGAGTAGCTATCGCTTTGTGCAGGTACGAGGGACTTGAGCGTGGGCTCCTACTGGATTGATACCTTGGTTCTCAAAAACTGATGGAAATACTTTCTCTACTCTACTGCATCATCCCTTCCTCTTCAGGGAAAACCAACGCAAGCTCAAGACGTAGCAAGAAGGATTTCTGGCGCCGTTGCCTGGGAGTCTACGCAAAAAGTCATATACCAAGTACCCATCACAATCCCTATCTCTCGCATTACATTATTTGCCATTTGCCTCTCGTTTTCCTCTCCCCCCAATTCACCCTTGCCATTTTATTCGCCCTCTCTCTCTATCCTCCCTCTCTATTTGCCTCTTTTTGCCCGCTTGCTTTTTTTGTTTGCTCGTGTGTTAGATTGCTTGTTTGTCGCGATGGCTCAAGATACTACCAAATTGTGTGACTTCACCAATACAAATAATAATGATTTCCTTAGCACTCCGATTGCTCCTCTTATCGATGCTGAATCTTGTGAAATTAATACTGCTTTGTTGAATCTTGTTATGAAAGATCAATTTGATGGCCTTGCTAGTGAAGATGCCGCTACTCATCTGAATAGCTTCGTTGATTTATGTGATATGCAAAAGAAAAAAATATGTCAACAATGATGTCGTTAAATTGAAGCTATTTCCTTTTTCGCTTAGAGATCATGCTAAATCTTGGTTTTCGTCTTTGCCTAAGAATAGTATTGATTCATGGAACAAGTGCAAAGATGCTTTTATCTCTAAGTATTTTCCTCCCGCTAAGATCATCTCTCTTAGAAACGATATAATGAACTTTAAACAACTTGATCATGAACATGTTGCACAATCTTGGGAGAGAATGAAATTAATGATACGTAATTGCCCTACTCATGGTTTGAATTTGTGGATGATTATACAAAATTTTTATGCCGGATTGAATTTTGCTTCTAGAAATCTTTTAGATTCGGCCGCGGGAGGCACTTTTATGGAAATCACTTTGGGAGATGCTACTAAACTCCTAGATAATATTATGGTTAATTATTCTCAATGGCATACTGAAAGAACTTCTAATAAAAAAGTGCATGCGATAGAAGAAATTAATGTGTTGAGTGGAAAGATGGATGAACTTATGAAATTATTTGCTACTAAGAGTGTTTCTTCTGATCCTAATGATATGCCTTTGTCTACTTTGATTGAGAATAACAATAAATCTATGGATGTGAATTTTGTTGGTAGGAATAATTTTGGTAACAACGCTTATAGAGGGAATTTTAATCCTAGGCCATATCCTAGTAATCCTTCTAATAATTATGGGAATTCCTACAACAAATCTTATGGAAATTATAATAAGATGCCCTCTGATTTTGAATCTAATATTAAAGAATTTATTTCTTCGCAAAATAATTTTAATGCTATGATTGAAGAAAAATTGCTTAAGATTGATGATTTGGCTAGGAACGTTGATAGAATTGCTCTTGATGTTGATGCTTTGAAACTTAGATCTATTCCACCTAAGCATGATATTAATGAGTTCTAAAAGCCATGAGAATTTCAATTGATGAGTGTAAAGAAAGAACCGCTAGGATGCGTGCTTCCAAAGATGCCTTTATTAAAGCGTGTTCTTCTAATTCCTATGAAAATCAAGATGAAGATCTAAAAGTTATTGATTTGTCTCCAATTAAATCTTTATTTTGCAAGAATCTTGATGAAACTGAATATGATCTTCCTTTACCTAGAAGGCGTTCTAAAAATTCGGAGTGTTTAGATCTTAATGATGAAATTGATGAAAGTGGGGTTGAAAGAAATAAAAATCTAGATGTTGCTAAACCCACTATATTGGATTTCAAGGAATTTAATTATGAAAATTGCTCTTTGATTGATTGTATTTCCTTGTTGCAATCCGTGCTAAATTCTCCACATGCTTATAGTCGAAATAAAGCCTTCACCGAACATATTGTTGATGCCTTGATGCAATCTTATAAAGAAAAACTTGAGTTTAAAGTTTCTATCCTAGAAAACTCTATGATGAGTGGGAACCAACTATTAAAATTAAAATTAAAGATTATGAGTTCTATGCTTTGTGTGATTTGGGTGCTAGTGTCTCTACTATTCCCAAGACTTTGTGTGATTTACTAGATTTCCGTAATTTTGATGATTGCTCTCTAAACTTGCATCTTGCGGATTCCACTATTAAGAAACCTATGGGAAGAATTAATGATGTTCTTATTGTTGCAAATAGGAATTATGTGCCCGTAGATTTCATTGTTCTTGATATAGATTGCAATCCTTCTTGCCCTATTATTCTTGGTAGACCTTTCCTTAGAACGATTGGTGCGATTATTGATATGAAGGAAGGGAATAGTAGATTTTAATTTCCGTTAAAAAAGGGCATGGAACACTTTCCTATAAATAAAATAAAATTACCATATGAAACTATCATGAGAGCCACTTATGGATTGCCTACCAAAGATGGCAATACCTAGATCTATTCTTGCTCGTTATGCCTAGCTAGGGGCGTTAAACGATAGCGCTTGTTGGGAGGCAACCCAATTTTATTTTTATTCCTTGATTTTTGCTCCTGTTTATTAATAAATAAATTATTTAGCCTCTGTTTTGGTTGTGTTTTTCGTGTTTAATTAGTGTTTGTGCCAAGTAGAACCGTTGGGAAGACTTGGGGAAAGTCTTGTTGAACTTGCTGTAAAAAACAGAAACTTTAGGCTCACGAGAACTGCTGTCATTTCTTTTTAAGAGTGCTATTTAGTTAATTATTTTTGCAGATGATTAATATATAAATTCCTCACGTCCAGAAATTTATTTTAGAATTTTTGGGGTTCCAGATCTTGCGCTAGCTACAGATTACTACAGACTGTTCTGTTTTTGACAGATTCTGTTTTTTGTGTGTTGTTTGCTTATTTTGATGAATCTATGCCTTGTAAAATAGTTTATAATCCATAGAGAAGTTTGAATACAGTAGGTTTAACACCAATATAAATAAAGAATGAGTTAATTACAGTACCTTGAAGTGGTCTTTTGTTTTCTTTCGCTAACGGAGCTCACGAGTTTTCTATTTTGAGTTTTGTGTTGTGAAGTTTTCAAGTTTTGGGTGAATTCTTTTGATGGATCATGGAACAAGGAGTGGCGAGAGACTAAGCTTGGGGATGCCCATGGCACCCCCAAGATAATCCAAGGACACGAAAAAGTCAAAGCTTGGGGATGCCCCGGAAGGCATCCCCTCTTTTCGTCCACTTCCATCGGTAATTTACTTGGAGCTATATTTTTATTCACCAACATGATATGTGTTTTGCTTGGAGCATATTGTATTATTTGTGTATTTGTTTGTTAGTATGCCACAATCATCCTTGCTGTACACACCTTTTGAGAGAGCCATACATGAATTAAAATTTGATAGAATACTCTATGTGCTTCACTTATATCTTTTGAGCTAGATAATTTTGCTCTATGTGCCTCACTTAGATATTTTAGAGCACGGTGGTGGATATGTTTTAAAGAAACTATTGATCTCTCATGCTTCACTTAAATTAATTTGAGAGTCTCTTAATAGCATGGTCATTAGCCTAATAATAATATGCTTGGTATTCAAGATTTGTGAAACTTTCTTTTGAGTGTGTTGAATACTAGGAAAAAATTGAAGCATGATAATTGTTTTGAGATATGGAGGTGATAATATTAAAGTCATGCTAGTTGAGTAGTTGTGAATTTAAAGAATACTTGTGTTGAAGTTTGTGATTCTCGTAGCATGCACGTATGGTGAACCGTTATGTGATGAAGTCGGAGCATGATTTATTTATTGATTGTCTTCCTTATGAGTGGCGGTCGGGGACGAGCGATGGTATTTTCCTACCAATCTATCCCCCTAGGAGCATGCGTGTAATACTTTGCTTTAATAACTTCTAAATTTTTGCAATAAGTATATGAGTTCTTTATGACTAATGTTGAGTCCATGGATTATACGCACTCTCACCCTTCCACCTTTGCTAGCCTCTCTCATACCGCGCAACTTTCGCCGGTATCATACACCTACCATATCCTTCCTCAAAACAGCCACCATACCTACCTATTATGGCATTTTCATAGCCATTCCGAGATATATTGCCATGCAACTTTCCACCATCTAGTTCATCATGACATATCCATCATTGTCATATTGCTTAGCATGATCATGTAGTTGACATAGTATTTGTGGCAAAGGCACCGTTCATAATTCTTTCATACTTGTCACTCTTGATTCATTGCATATCCCGGTACACCGCCGAAGGCATTCATATAGAGTCATACTTTGTTTTAGTATCGAGTTGTAATCATTGAGTTGTAAATAAATAGAAGTGTGATGATCATCATTCAATAGAGCATTGTCCCCCCAAAAAAGAGAAAGGCCAAAGAAAAAAAAGAAGGCGCAAAAAAATAAAAATAAAAAGGGGCAATGCTACTATCCTTTTTTCCACACTTGTGCTTCAAAGTAGCACCATGATATAGCAAGCCTCATATGTTGTGCTTCAAAGTAGCACCATGTTCTTCATATAGAGAGTCTCATATGTTGTCACTTTCATATACTAGTGGGAATTTTACGTTATAGAACTTGGCTTGTATATTCCAATGATGGGCTTCCTCAAATTGCCCTAGGTTTTCGTGAGCAAGCAAGTTGGATGACACCCACTAGTTTATTTTATTGAGCTTTCATACATTTATAGCTCTAGTGCATCCGTTGCATGGAAATCCCTACTCACTCACATTGATATCTATTGATGGGAATCTCCATAGCCCGTTGATACACCTAGTTGATGTGAGACTATATTCTCCTTTTTTTCTTCTCCACAACCACCATTCTATTCCACCTATAGTGCTATATCCATGGCTCACGCTCATATATTGCGTGAAGATTGAAAAAGTTTTGAAAAAGTTAGATTATGAAACAATTGCTTGGCTTGTCATCGGGGTTGTGCATGATTTAAATACTTTGTGTGGGGAAGATGGAGCATAGCCAGACTATATGATTTTGTAGGGATAACTTTCTTTGGCCATGTTATTTTGAGAAGACATAATTGCTTTGTTAGTATGCTTGAAGTATTATTATTTTCTATGTCAATATAAACTTTTGTCTTGAATCTTTCTAATCTGAATATTCATACCACAATTAAGAAGATTTGCATTGAAATTATGCCAAGTAGCACTCCGCATCAAAAATTCTCTTTTTATCATTTACCTACTCGAGGACGAGCAGGAATTAAGCTTGGGGATGCCTGATACGTCTCCAACGTATCTATAATTTTTGATTGCTCCATGCTATATTATCTACTGTTTTGGACTATATTGGGCTTTATTTTCCACTTTTATATTATTTTTGGGACTAACCTATTAACCGGAGGCCCAACCCAGAATTGTTTTTTTTTTGCCTATTTCAGTGTTTCGGATAAAGAAAATATCAAACGGAGTCCAAACGGAATAAAATCTTCGGAAACGTGATTTTCTCACCGAACGTGATCCAGGAGACTTGGACCCTACTGCAATGGATCAAAGAGGTGGTCACGAGGGTGGGGGGCGCGCCCCCTGCCTCGTGGGCCCCTCGGTGCTCCACCGACGTACTCCTTCCTCCTATATATACACACGTACCCCCAAATGACCAGAACAGGAGCCAAAAAACCCTAATTCCACCACCGCAACTTTCTGTATCCACGAGATCCCATCTTGGGGCCTATTCTGGAGCTCCGCCGGAAGAGGGCCGTCATCACGGAGGGCTTCTACATCATCCTAGCCCCTCCGATGAAGTGTGAGTAGTTTACCTCAGACCTTCGGGTCCATAGTTAGTAGCTAGATGGCTTCTTCTCTCTCTTTGAATCTCAATACAAAGTTCTCCCCCTCCACTCCTTTATATACGGGGGCAGGGTGGCACCCCATAGACACAATAATTGATCATTGATCTCTTAGCCGTGTGCGGTGCCCCCCTCCACCATAATCCTCGATAATATTGTAGCGGTGCATAGGCGAAGCCCTGCGATGGTAGAACATCAAGATCGTCACCACGCCGTCGTGCTGACGGAACTCATCCCCGACACTTTGCTCGATCGGAGTCCGGGGATTGTCATCGAGCTGAACGTGTGCTAGAACTCGGAGGTGCCGTAGTTTTGATGCTTGATCGGTCGGGCCGTGAAGACGTACGACTACATCAACCGCGTTGTGCTAACGCTTCCGCTTCCGGTCTACGAGGGTACGTAGACAACACTCTCCCCTCTCATTGCTATGCATCACCATGATCTTGCGTGTGCGTAGGAATTTTTTTGAAATTACTACGTTCCCCAACACTTGGGGCCTGTTCCAGAGCTCCGCCGGAAGAGGGCCGTCATCACGGAGGGCTTCTACATCATCCTAGCCCCTCCGATGAAGTGTGAGTAGTTTACCTCAGACCTTCGGGTCCATAGTTAGTAGCTAGATGGCTTCTTCTCTCTCTTTGAATCTCAATACAAAGTTCTCCCCCTCTTTTGTGGAGATCTATTCAATGTAATCTTCTTTTTGCGGTGTGTTTGTTGAGACCGATGAATTGTGGGTTTATGATCAAGTCTATCTATGAATAATATTTGAATCTTCTCTGAATTCTTTTATGCATGATTGGTTATCTTTGCAAGTCTCTTCGAATTATCCATTTGGTTTGGCCAACTAGATTGGTAGTTCTTTCCATGGGAGAAGTACTTAGCTTTGGGTTCGATCTTGCGGTGTCCTTACCCAGTGACAGAAGGGGCAGCAAGGCACGTATTGTATCGTTGCCATCGAGGATAACAAGATGGGGTTTATTTCATATTGCATGAATTTATCTCTCTACATGATGTCATCTTGCTTAAGGCGTTACTCTATTTTTAACTTAATACTCTAGATGCATGCTGGATAGCGGTCGATGAGTGGAGTAATAGTAGTAGATGCAGAATCGTTTCGATCTACTTGTCACGGACGTGATGCCTATATACATGATCATGCCTAGATATTCTCATAATTATGCACAATTCTATCAATTTCTCAACAGTAATTTGTTCACCCACCGTAGAATACTTATGCTCTTGAGAGAAGCCACTAGTGAAACCTATGGCCCCCGGGTCTATTCTCATCATATCAATCTCCATCACTTTTATATTGCTTTGCTTTTTTACTTTGCCTTTACTTTTTACTTTGCATCTTTATATCAAAAATACCAAAAATATTCTATCTATCAGATCTCACTCTCGTAAGTGACCGTGAAGGGCTTGACAACCCCTAATCGCGTTGGTTGCGAGTAGCTATAGCTTTGTGCAGGTACGAGGGACTTGAGCGTGGGCTCCTACTGGATTGATACCTTGGTTCTCAAAAACTGAGGGAAATACTTACGCTACTCTGCTGCATCATCCCTTCCTCTTCGGGGAAAACCAGCGCAAGCTCAAGACGTAGCACCAATGCGATCAGTATCTCTTACTCACAAGTACCTTTGTGCAAAACTTTCATTTCCGTTCTAGGAGCTCACCACCTACGGTGGAGTTTCATTTATATGATGAGCATAACGAGATGTCACTTTATGATTTTTGTCGGGTTTGTTTAGTCCCTTTTGAGGGCAAGACAGAAGAACCACATCGCGATGATGTGGAGGGGTTTATTGATACTATCACTGTAGGGGAAACAAGGAAGGTTTCTGATGCACGAATCACTAGCATACATTTTCCTATTTTACGTTACTTTGCATTATTTGCTAGTCGTTGTTTAATTGGTCGCGGAAACTGTGGAAACCTTAGTATCCCTGATATTATTATTTTGCTCCACGGTTTATATGGTGATAACTCTGTTAGTATGGGTGGCATTATTGCTAAACGGTGAAGTCCGAACCATACAAAGGGCCCCATCTTTGGAGGCATCTATGCTTCACACCTAGCTGCACATTTTAACATACCTATTAGGCAATATGAGAAGGAAGAAAAAGTGCTACCTCATGTTTATCTAGATTATAAAAGTATGGCGGCACATGATTTTATTGTTAAGAATAGGGAAGGAGAGCTTAAATATCAATTGTTCTTTAACAAACATCATCCTGAGACTATTACCCTGCCTGCTCCTTCTTTGTTTGATTTATCTTCAGGCATGTACCTTGTTCCGTTGAAGGCTATTCACGCCTACCAGAACCCTACACCAGCCGTGGAGCCAGAGCCAGAACCACAAGTTGATCCTCCACGACAGTCTAATTACCAGTGGGATCCGGAGATGATTGTCAGCCAGTGGCAATCGGAGTCTTCCTCTTCTTCTTCTCAGTACGACCCCAACTGTTATTATGGATATCCGCTAGGCTAGCCGTGGCCATAGACCAACTTAGGCCAAAAGCCTAAGCTTGGGGGAGTACGTATTTCCCACCAACATTACATTTATGATTCACACACTCATTGCTAGATGTCGGTGCTCATACTTTTTCATTGTATCATCCATGCTAGTTTATTTTCCTTTTTATGCTTTCTTCTTGTGTGTTTAATAAACCTTAAGAAAAACCAAAAAAATTAGTTGTAGCTTTTAGTTAGTTTAATTTCCATGCTTGTAGTAGTAATTAAAAAGAAGAAAACCCAAAAATATTTCCTGTTCTTCTTTTGCTTGTTGGGAGCTTTCCCGTGTAAATAGTTTTATTTCTTTTCTTTTCTTTGGGGGTCGATAGGAGAAGACCATGATTAAATTGTTGAAGTGGCTCTTATATGCATTATTGTTTATCTGACAAAAGAGCCCATATTGCCTTGTCTTCTGTTTATTAAATGACTGCAGATTCCAGCTTAGTCCAATGCACGTGCACTATTATTATTATTCACATCGTTCGGTCGTGCAAGTGAAAGGCAGTTATGACGATATATGATGGACTGACTGAGATGGGAAAAGCTGGTATGAACTCGACCTCTTTCGTTTTTGTAAATATGATTAGTTCATCGTTCCTGATTCGGACTATTATGAATAAACATGTTTGCAATGACAACTAGAGATCATAGTTTCTTGTGCTATGCTTGATTAGCTATGAGTTATAATGGTTTACCTTGTGTGCCAACATGCTATTAAAATGGTTATGATGTGGTATGATAGGGTGGTATCATCTTCTGAATGATTTAAGTGACTTGACTTGGCGCATGTTCACGCATGTATTTGAAACAAAATCAACATAGCCTTCACGATATTTATGTTCATGGTGGATTATATCCTACTCATGCTTGCATTCGGTGTTGATTAATTTTAATGCATGTTCATGATTGTTGTCGCTCTCTAGCTGGTCGCTTCCCACTCTTTTGCTAGCCTTCACCTGTACTAAGCGGGAATACTGCTTGTGCATCCAATCCCTTAAACCCCAAAGTTATTCCACACGAGTCCACTATACCTACCTATATACGGTATCTACCTGCCGTTCCAAGTAAATTTGTATGTGCCAAACTCTAAAACTTCAAATAAATATCATGTTTTGTATGCTCTAATAGCTCATGTATCAACTAGGGTTTTTTGTATCTTCCATGTTAGGCGGGTTATTCTCAAGAGGAGCGGACTCCGCTCCTCACTCACGAGATAAATGGCTGGTCATCGGGATGCCCAGTCCCATGCTTTATGCAAACTAAATCAAAATAATTGCAAACAAAACTCCCCCTGGGACTCTTGTTAGTTGGAGGCACTCGTTGTTTCGAGCAAGCCATGGATTGATGCTTGTTGGTGGAAGGGGGAGTATAAACTTTACCATTCTGTTTGGGAACCGCCTATAATGTGTGTAGCATGGAAGATATCGCCATCTCTTGGTTGTTATGTTGACAATGAAAGTATACCGCTCAAAATATTATTCACCTCTATTTCAAAACCGAGCTCTGGCACCTCTACAAATCCCTGCTTCCCTCTGCGAAGGGCCTATCTATTTACTTTTATCCCGAGTCATCATCCTCTTATTAAAAAGCACCAGTTGGAGAGCACCACTGTCATTTGCATTCATTATTGTTAGTTTACATTGAATATGACTTGACTGGATCTCTTTTACCATGAATTACAATGTCTAGTCAGTCCTTGGTCTTTACAGATGCTTTGCATTTATGTTTTGCAGTCTCAGAAAGGGCTAGCGAGATACCACCTTGTTATATCATATTATGATTGTTTTGAGAAAGTGTTGTCATCCGAGATTTATTATTATGGCTCGCTAGTTGATTATGCTATTGATATGAGTAAACTTGAGACCTATGCGTTATTGCAAATGTGGTCAGTTATAATCTTTGCTGAAAACTTGAATGCTGGCTTTACATATTTACAACAACAAGAGCAAACAGAGTTTGTAAAAGTTTTTCTTTATCACTTTCAGTTTATCAACTGAATTGCTTGAGGACAAGCAAAGGTTTAAGCTTGGGGGAGTTGATACGTCTCCAACGTATCTACTTTTCCAAACACTTTTGCCCTTGTTTTGGACTCTAACTTGCATGATTTGAATGGAACTAACCCGGACTGACGCTGTTTTCAGCAGAATTACCATGGTGTTATTTATGTGCAAGAACAAACGTTCTCGGAATGACCTGAAACTTCACGGAGCGACTTTTCAGAAAATATGAAAAATACCTGCAAAAGATGAAGGCCAGGGGCCCACCACCTCTCCACGAGGGTGGGGGGCGCGCCTGCCCCCCTAGGGCGCGCCCCCCTACCTCGTGGGCCCCCTGTTGCCTCTCCGACTCCAACTCCAACTCCATATATTGAGTTTCGGGGAGAAAAAAATCAGAGAGAAGAAATCATCACGTTTTACGATACGGATCCGCCGCCGCCAAGCCCTAAAACCTCTCGGGAGGGCTGATCTGGAGTCCGTTCGGGGCTCCGGAGAGGGGAATCCGTCGCCATCATCATCATCAACCATCCTCCATCACCAATTTCATGATGCTCACCGCCGTGCGTGAGTAATTCCATCGTAGGCTTGCTGGACGGTGATGGGTTGGATGGGATCTATCATCTAATCGAGTTAGTTTTGTTAGGGTTTGATCCCTAGTGTCCACTATGTTCTGAGAATGATGTTGCTATGACTTTGCTATCCTTAATGCTTGTCACTAGGGCCCGAGTGCCATGATTTCAGATCTGAACCTATTATGTTTTCATAAATATATGAGTGTTCTTGATCCTATCTTGCAAGTCTATAGTCACCTATTATGTGTTATGATCCGTTAACCCCGAAGTGACAATAATCATGATACTTACCGGTGATGACCGTAGTTTGAGGAGATCATGTATTCACTACGTGTTAATGCTTTGTTCCGGTTCTCTATTAAAAGGAGGCTTTAATATCCCTTAGTTTCCGTAAGGACCCCGCTGCCACGGGAGGGTAGGACAAAAGATGTTATGCAAGTTCTTTTCCATAAGCACATATGACTATATTCGGAATACCTGCCTACATTGCATTGACGAACTGGAGCTAGTTCCGTGTCACCCTAGGTTACTGTTACATGATGAACCGCATCCGGCATAATTCTCCATCACCGATCCATTGCCTACGAGCTTTCCATATATTGTTCTTCGCTTATTTACTTTCCGTTGCTATTGCTATCATCACTACAAAATACCAAAAACATTGCTTTTACTACCATTACCTTTCGTTACCGTTACCACTACTATCATATTACTTTGCTACTAAATATTTTGCTGCAGATATTAAGTTTCCAGGTGTGGTTGAATTGACAACTCAGCTGCTAATACTTGAGAGTATTCTTTGGCTCCCCTTGTGTCGAATCAATAAATTTGGGTTGAATACTTTACCCTCGAAAACTATTGCGATCCCCTATACTTGTGGGTTATCATCTATTTTTTTTCCTTTTTCAGTGTTTCGCAGAAAAGGAATACCAAACGGAATCCAAACGAAATGAAACCTTCGCGGTGATCTTTCTTGGACCGAAAGCAAACCGGGAGACTTTGAGTGGAAGTCTGGAACTCCGTGAGGCGGCCACGAGATAGGAGGGCGCGCTCCCACCCTCGTGGGCCCCATAGAGCTCCATCGATGTACTTCTTTCGCCTATATATACTCTTATACCCTAGAAACATCAGGGGAGCCACAAAACCACTTTTCGACCGCCGCAACCTTCTGTACCCATGAGATCCCATCTGGGGGCCTTTTCCGGCGATCTGCCGGAGGGGGAATCGATCACGGAGGGCTCCTACACCAATACCATAGCCTCTCCGATGAAGCGTGAGTAGTTTATCACATACCTTTGGGTCCATAGTTATTAGCTAGATGACTTCTTCTTCTCTCTCTTTGATCTTCAATACAAAGTTCTCCTCGATGTTCTTGGAGATCTATTCGATGTAATACTCTTTTGCGGTGTGTTTGCCGAGATCAGATGAATTGTGGGCTTATGAACTTGATTATCTATGAATATTATTTGGTTCTTCTCTGAATTCTTATATGCATGATTTGATATCTTTGCAAGTCTCTTCAAATTATCGGTTTAGTATGGCCTACTAGATTGATCTTTCTTGCAATGGGAGAAGTGCTTAGCTTTGGGTTCAATCTTGCGATGTCCTTTCCCAGTGACAGTAGGGGCAGCAAGGCACGTATTGTATTGTTGCCATTGAGGATAAAAAGATGGGGTTTATGTCATATTGCTTGAGTTTATCCCTCTACATCATGTCATCTTGCATAATGCATTACTCCATTCTTATGAACTTAATACTCTAGATGCATGCTGGATAGCGGTCGATGTGTGGAGTAATAGTAGTAGATGCAGAATCGTTTCGATCTACTTGACATGGACGTGATGCCTATCACTACAAAAAAAGACACATCCGTGACATTTTGGGCCGACCGAATTTTTTTCTGTCATACATATGACACTTCTATGACGATAATTTTGACAAAACCTGGTATCATCATAGATGTGGTGGGCTCCTACTTCTATGACAAAAAATCATGACAGAAAATGGGCTTTTCGTCCTGGGCGGGCCGGAGACACAGCTGCATGACATTCTTTGGGCCGTCCATGACGGAGAAAACTGTGGTAGAAGCGAGGGGGAGGAAAATTTCGGGGAGTTCCCGGTTACGGTGGGAGGTCGGGGGCCGAGCGATGCATGTTTCTCTCGTACACGTATGCACGTGTGTGCAAGGCGTTGGCTCTAACTGAACCCGAGTGAGGCGTTGGGCTCTAACTGAACCCGAGCGATTGCACTGCAGGCTACGCGTTACTGAACCCGAGTGATCGATCAATGGCTGTTAACTGAACCTGATTGAGCAATTCCTTCGCTACTGCTGCTAACTGAAGCCGAT